>NW_017307164.1:640097-641072 GCF_000935625.1 Nanorana parkeri | reverse complement strand
ATATATATATTGTAAGGGGGATAGGCTCACATGGTATTGGCAGTGGTAAGCCATGCACAAGACAGTGACACTCTAGAACGGTCCCCAAGTGGGTTTGTTCTCCCTTTTAGGCAGCAGACAAACAGTTTCAGTGCAGGAGGGCACTGTACAGCAGTACAGCATAAACATACACCATAGCATAAATAATAAAAACAAATCTTTGTATCCAAGCCACTTATCAGACTTTTGTTTTTAAGAATGTATAGTATTTTGTATAAAGTTTCTTTATTATGTTCAGGACCAAAAAATACAGTTTGAAAAATAACTTTCTTCACACAGTAAGGCTTCCCTATAGTAGGGAAGCGTTATAACCCCTTCATCTTATCTTTTACTCTTTGTGTTCCACTAGGGAGATATCACTTCACTTCCTGTCCCAAAGGAAGTGAGAGGAAATCTCTACAAAGTGAGGGACATTGCCCTACAAGACAGTCCTGTCCCCCCTCCCACACCTGTTACTCTCTTAGCAACTGTAAAATGTTGGCCTTTCCCTTTTCTGTTTCAGTGACAATGATCACAAGGACAAACAAAGAGAAATCATCTACCTAGCCCAGACATAGACAGCAATAAAAACCTGTTGGGTATTCTAACTCTACCTGACGCCATACAAAACTAAAGAAAAGTTTTGGTTATACAAATACCTTAACTAATTTGGTGAAAAAGCTTGTTTGCAGGGTCTCATACCTCCTTCCTCTATAAAGGTCCATGATGATTTTTAGATAGCGAGAGACAGTTTTAAAACAAACGGCTACTGCTCTGCTTTCTGCTTTAAAAATTATGAAACAATATTGCATTGTCATGGGCACACCCTGTATTAAATGTTTATAAATGTTTATTTCTAAAACAAAGATTTCATCTGGAGAGAAAAATAGGATATACTGTGGAAAAAAATATAAACTTAAAAATATCCATATTACCCCCCCCCCCCCCCAAAAAAAA
>NW_017307164.1:633881-639955 GCF_000935625.1 Nanorana parkeri | reverse complement strand
GCTGTAATCAAACACAAAGAATTATCAAATAAAATAAAAGAGTTAATTGCAGCAAAGTATAAAAGACTTTTGGGTGTACCAGACTTCACAGCATAAGAACAAACGGCAGGGATAAGCTTATTGAATATTCCTATTTTCTGTTAAAAATAAGATGGCACCTTTTGGAAACAGGAGCTGGAGGAGTTTTATAGACATTTAGAATATCTGATGGTTATATACAGAGATACAAATCAAAAAAGGAAAAGAAAGAAGGGAACGAGTTTGACTCAAATGAAAGGTTTGTTGTTTACAGTTATTAATCTTCCAGCAGATGGGGGAATGTTTGCCAACTGGAAGATTTCAGTGATGTCCATGATAGGCTTATACCTGTCAATCTCGCACAAGTAAAGATTTAGTTTTTATGGAATCAGAATCAACAAAGACATATTTCATGATGTTGTACATACAAACATACAATGTAGAGGGGCACTACATTAATCCCCACAAGGAGATGTACCAACATGCCAGTATGTAGATACAAATAGAATTAACAAAGTGTGGGACTTTATGACTCTATGGTACAATCTCTCTCTCTCTCGCTCTCTCGCTCTCTCGCTCTCTCGCTCTCTCGCTCTCTCGCTCTCTCGCGCTCGCTCTCTCTCGCTCTCTCTCTCTCGCGCTCGCTCTCTCTCTCGCGCTCTCTCTCGCGCTCTCTCGCGCTCTCTCTCCCCCATATAGTATGGGGCCCGCCAGCTGCTGTGAGGAGGGAGCCGAGGAAGGAGGCGCTGAAGATGGCCCTGCAGGCACATCATGGGGCCTCGGACGGCAGTGAGGACCCTGCAAACAGAACACACACAGGAAACAGCTGAAGATAGAAGAGGTAAGGGGGGGGGGGGGAAATAAAATAATTATTATTTGTAGCCTAATGTTGTAAAAAGTACTGTTGCAGCAATACAGAATGGCACCCTCTATAGAGGACTACAAATATCAGCTGTACTTTATACAGAAATGCTATTGTTATAAAAAGTATTGCTGGGATGTGTAGTCCTCTATAGCCCGTGCCATTCTGCATTGCTGTAAATATTAGGGTTGCACCGATATATATCGGCCGCCAAAACATATCAGACAAAGATGGCGCTTTTGGCTAAAAGCCAAAAGTGCCATTTTTCTGCCGATACAGCAACGCATCCCTGCTTTCTTTCCTCCCCGCTGGGCGTTGCTCTGTGTCCCAGCAGGGAGGAGAGAAAGGGAAAGCCGGCCGAGCGCTGCGGGAGAAGAGCGCTGTGTTTGTGGGGGGTTTTTTTTGGGGGGGGGCCAACAAAAAATCTTGCACCAGGGCCCTTTGTTCCTTAAGTCCGCCACTGCCTAGTATTATGGAGGAGAAAGCTGTCAGCTTCAAGCCTGAAGCTGACAGCTTTTTCTCCATTCAGATCGGCTTGTTACAGGTTACACAGCAGGGAAAGCCTCCCCGCTGTGTGACCTGTCATGGATGGAGTGATGCCTGTTAATTACAGGCGGCGCTGCATACGGCTTTTGACAGGTAGGTTACACAACAATGGGCTTCCCCACTGCTTGTGTAACCTAACATAGTGAGGGCAAGAGCTGTCACAGCCTCTACTCTGTGTTAGAGGCGTGAGCTCTGTGGATGGTTTGGACTAATGGCAAAGCGCCATTAGTCCAAGCTGTCCAATAAAAAGAAAAAAACACTGAGGACATTGGTCTCGATGCCTCACATTGAGGCTCCTCCCTGTCTCTTCCCTCCCTCCTCCACACATGGCTTGGTTACAGAGTTGGGGGTGGATCTTTGACAGGATGGGGGTGGATCTTCTGGGGTGGGGCTTTGGCTGCCTGGGGCAGAGCTGGGAAATTCCTCACCCAGCACAGAAGGCACTGCACGTAGCTGATATAAAACAGGTGTTCTATTTCCTCTCCTCTCTATCCACTTATGGCTCCAAGTCGCACTTTAGGAATTGTTGAGCAGGTAAGTAAAAGCTTTTTGTCAGAAGAGACTTTTACAGTCTTTTTGATTTAAGTCTACCTGCTGGCCAACGTTTGTGTGGCAAGTTTAGTTCCTCTTTAATGATGCTAAATATCATAGCTTCAGTAGAGATTCAACCCAGTAATGTCACATAGATAAGCTGTTAATCATCAATCGTTAAGTGTCGAAAAGATGGCAGAGTACATGAGCGCTTCCTAGTGTTTGATCTCCCTGAACAACATTATGAAAAATATCTTTTGACACGGTAACATCTACACTTGACAGGCACGGAATCGATAAAGCAAATTGCATATCCCAGTCATGTGGCTACACTGGTAATACTAGGACATAAGCAAGCCAGACTGAAAGTATTGCAGAACCTGGGAGTATTGGTTCCTTGTTCTGCCCTCAGCCTTAGACCTGGTTCACACTTAGCGTTTTGTAGCGCTTTTTCCTGCCCCCCTGCCTCCCCAATCCCATTCATTTCTATGGCCCTGTTCACATCTGGGAGTTTTGTCACAATAAGCAGAATGCCTGTTCCTGGAAAAAGTACAGATTCTTTTTTTTTGGACATATTACAGCTCATTTTGGCCCCACTCAATAGGAAAGGCTTGAAAACGTGCATTTTCTGTGCGTTTTTATGTGTACTTTATGCGCGTTTTCTTATTAACATCAATGAGCTAGAATCTGCTCACGAAAATGCGCAATTTGATTTATGCGCAAAAAGACACAAACATGTGTAAAAACGCTGTTGCCTAGGTGTGAACCCAGGCTCGAGGTTGAACTCCAGGCAGATATAATAGACACAAATTAATGCAGCGTTGTAATCACAAATGTATTCAGTAAATGTATATTTTTTTAAAGCATGCAGTGTAGGTACCTAAGTTGGCCCGGTATGAGCCCCTTGCACTTCCTGTTTAGCAGGGCTTGTGTGTGAGAGCAAGAAGAAGCAGAAGGAGCCAATATGCTAAAGTGATGACAAGAAGCATGCTGATAGAAGGATAGTGCAGTGACAGAGAGATGAGCTCATTACTGTGCTGCTCCTCCTCCCAGAGAAAGTAGATTGAATGATGCTAGCCAGGGGCGTCCCGAGGCCAGGTGTCACCCGGTCTCCAGAACCGGTGACACCCCGCCATGTCGTCATCGTGTGTGCACAATGATGTCATCACACATGCGCGGCCATCTGACCGAGTGCCTGACTTTTTAGAGGGGGGTGACACCAAAATGACTGCCAATCATTTTGGTGTCACTCCTGCAATGGTGTCACCTGGGTGCGGGCCACACCCCCCTTGTGACACCACTGATGCTAGCCATCTGTAAGATGGGGAACATAAAGTGCCAGAAAAGAAGTACTGTGGCAGAGAGCTCTGGAATGAAAGTGAATGTTGCCACACAAGTTACTTTTTAATTTCTATCATGCTTTTGGCTGGAGTTCTGCTTTAAATATATCCAGTTCCAAAACTTATGTATGGAGTAAGGAATGGATCAATCCTGATAGGCTTTTTGTTTTTTTGCTGTCTGTGTCCCTTCTCTTCCAATCTCTGAGAAATAACTGGAAGTAAGAAAAAATGGTGGCCTCACTGGAAGACTTTTTCCTCATTTTTTTGCATCAGCTTGTGGGACATTTTTAAAAATAAAAGAATAAAAAAAAAAAACTTGTGTGGTGTTTTTTTTTCCCAAATAAAGGATTTTATTCTAAGGTGTGGTGTGTTTATTTACATTTTATTCATCATTCACAAGGAGGGTGCCCCCTTTATGAAAGGATGTACCCAGATGCAGATGACCCCCCCTGCCCGCAGACCCCCACAACTACCACGCCAGGGTTATAGGGTGGAGGCTCTTGTCCCCATTGGTATGGGGAGTGTCGGAAAGAACTGAGATGAGGGGGCCCGTCGGCCGCCGAAAACTGTGGAGGGAGCCGAGAATAAAAAAAAAAGCCTACGGGCACTGCAGGGGGCAGCCCTGGGCCTCGGCCGTGAGAACCCAGCAGACAGCCGCCTGAGTACACGGGCGCGCTGAGATGGACACGTCACACACAGGGTGCCCGTCAGCCAATGTGACCACTCCCGGCGCAGGGATCGGGGGGCTCGTCGCATACCGATCCGATGGTAACCGGCGGCCGGACACCGGCGGTAGTTCCGCCACTGGGCGTGCCCCTGAAGCACGTTAACCAGGCTTACATCGGCCGGTGGGATATGATCAGAGGCTGCTGTGGTATCTAGTCGGGATGGATTTCTCTACAAAGTGTGAGAAAACCCCGTCTAAAGCTGGCCATACACCTATAGATTATCTGCAGATTTTCTTTAGTCAGATGCAGAAAGTGAAACATATTCCTCCATTTACGCTAAACTGTGTGGATGGAGGAATCTCCAGCTGGGCCAAGCTTCAGTATCTTGCTAGTCGGCCCCGCTGACTGTCAAAATACCAGAACAATGTCTGCATCCAATCATGACTGTTTTAATGAAGCAGGAAAGAAATTGTTCCCAGAACTACGGTAAGTGCAAAAGATGCATTTGGAATTCAGACTTGTTGTTAGATTGTAGATGTATGAAGATGAATGATGGAAATGACAAAACAGAATGAAGCTTATAGAATATTATATACTTCTTGTAAGCAAACGTCTATTAAAAAAAAAGTGAATTTAAAGAGCATGTAAACCCTAACAATGAACTTTGAAATTTTATTGAAATTGAACATTGTATGTATGTATGTTGAAATGGCCACTTGTAGTCTCCATTGGAGGCCAAGTCTGTGTAACAAGGTGATAACTCAAGAGCGCAACTGGGGGACAGTGTCAGAGCACAATGAAAACCAGACAAGCACAAGGTGCTAGTTAAAATATTTATTAAGAACAGTGTCCATACGAGCAAGCAAAATCATAAACCGGAAGAAGCCAGAGTGGGTAGTCGTACAAACCAGGTCAGGAACACAGAGATCAGCGTCGTCAGGAACAAGCCAGGAGCAGGAGCCAGGAAATCAGCGTTGTCAGTAACAAGCCAGGAGCAGCAACCAGAGGAGAACGTCAGCCAGGATCGGGTCATATACAGAATTAGAATACTCAGAGCAGCAGGAAAGCACTAGCAGGAAGACCACACAAGGGCAAGGTTAGACTGGACTGAGTGGTTTATATAGTGAGTGGGGTGACATAATCACTCAGAGACAGGAGACTCTCATCTGACTCTCAGATGATGCTCTCCTGGTTGGCCATAAGAGAGAGCCTGGGAGTAGTGAGCAACGTTACAGAGTCTGCTCAGGCAAAGAAGGAAACGCAGGTGGGTAAAATGGCAGCCAAGCCAGAATGCTGCAACTCAAAAAAATCAGGGTGGAACCCTGACAGCTTATCACAGTGTTGTCATTCTATCATTGGAAATGACTAAACAAGGACCTTCATGGCAATATCACCAGGTACTATTTTAACCACTTGAGGTCCGTGGTGTTAAACCCCCTTCCTGGCCAGGCCATTTTTCAGTATTCAGCGCTGCGGTACTTTGACTGACATTTATTCAGTCATGCAACGCTGTCCTGAAATTAATTTGATACCAGTCTTTTGAGGACAGATATAGCTTTATTTTGGTGGTATTTAATAGCTTTATTTTGGTGTTATTTAATGTGGTTTTTTATTTTTTTCTATATTAAGGAAAAATTACTGAAAATTTGGAAAATTACAGTAATTTTACATTATGTTATAATGCAATTTGTTGGTAAAATATAAAAGACGGGGTCTCGTCAGGTAAATAGACGCCAAACATGTTGAGCTTTAAAATTGCGTGCACCTGCGAAATCGCAAAAAACTACTATACCCAAAATTGACCATAGGCGACGCTTTAAAAGCTTTTTCCGCTCATCAGTTTAGTGTTATCAGTGATTGATGGCCCTAGAACTATTGCTCTCACTGCGATGTTCGCGGTGACATGTTACATGTGCGGCGTAATGGGCGCAATCGTCGTTTTCGCACGTATGCGCACCTGATGCATGTTTGCACACGTGTATGTATGGGTAGGAACTTTTAAAAAAAGATTGTTTTTTTTTTAAATAATAAAGTTTTATTGAAGTTTCCATCTCAAAGTCAAGACAGTTTTTTTTTATTCTCTATCGTGTGACTTAAATTTTTTTTTTT
>NW_017307164.1:608087-633822 GCF_000935625.1 Nanorana parkeri | reverse complement strand
TTTTTTTTTTTTCCCCACTTAACTTTATTGTTATCACTTTGTGGGCTAAGAAACCCCCCTATGTGATAGCAAAGAGATGTGACAGGTCCTCTTTATGGAAACATCAGGGGTTTCCAAGAACCCTAATGTCATCTAGGGACCCCCAAAGAAGCTGATGAAGCACAGATCTGCTTCACCAGTTTCTCTCCAGCTTCTGAAAGTGATATAATATACATAACTTCTGCATTCTGACACTGGAGAGGGGGCTGGAGGGAGATTGTGTACAGATCTCCCTCTCATCCCCATGTCAGAGAGTCACCATGCTGGTCCCGGGCTCCGCTGTGCCAGCGGGAGCGCAATGGGGGGGGAGAGCGGTGCGCTCCAATTGGCACCCCATACAAGCGATCTGCCGGCTCTATAGCCGGTGGATTGCTTGTATGTAAACAGCCATTGCTGCCTGTTTTTAACATTTGGCGGGTCTAACAGGCCGTAATTACACCTTCTTCACAACGGCCGGCCGGGAGGTGGTTAAAGAGTAAATCCACTTTTGTTGAGAAAAAAAAAAATCAGTCCTCTCTGGGTGATCTGTATACATTGCAAGGATTAAAAAACAACAACTTTGGGGTCTATTCACGAAGCTGCCAAAGGATCTGGCCATAGCTTCGGCCGATCCTTCGGCTAGCTTCGCCCCCAGGACCCCTTTGGTTCAGTAGCTCGTACAGCTCCCGAACATGGCCGAGCGGCTCAGTCGAGCCGAACGCATATGCATCGACCCGGCTAAGCCGTGCTGAAAGCCGAAGCCTGCTTCTGACAGCTGAGCTGAAGCAGCTGAGCCTGCCACTTGTTAACTCCTTCTGCACTTCACTTCAGGTCGGTCATTCACTCTGCTGCCTACGGCAGCTTAGTGAATAGACCCTTTGTTGCAGTTTTCTACCTGTTTCTGTTTTGAAGAAAACATTGTTTGTTGCAGCACATCCTTTCCACACTTATCCCTGAATGGGAGTTGCATGTGTTCATTATAATAAGCTGGTGAAGTTCCTGTGTTGAAATGAGGAGAGATACAGTGTTGGCATCCCTTTAGTAGTAATTAACCCTGCAATTTGAGGATCTACAGCCGAGTGATACATTGTTGTTAATAGTTAGGGTACTGTATGTTCTGTTGTACAGAATTATTATATATTGTGTGTATAGCCTCTAGTGATTCCCCTCCTACTACTTGATTACGCTAATGTGGAAGAAACTGTAATGCAATTGTATGTTATACTGATTGTGCATCATGTGCTATTTTTTTGTCTTATTGTAATTTGGAAAATTAATAAAATACTCAAGAGTTAAATAGTTAGGGTACTGGAATGTATTTTTAAGTTTTAACTCCTGAGTTTAGTGTTACTTTATTATATAAATGAAAAAAAAACTCAACCCTAAACCCAAGGCTACTACAGACCTCTTCAAACAATACTCCAACCCCTGATCCTGGACTTCTACATTTGGCTCTCAAATCCAAAACAGCATTCCACTTCAGCAGTCACCTTTGGTTTGGTGGCCAGCTCTCACTTCCTGATTTCTCATCCACCTCAGAAATCTAATCCATGCAGGAGAGGAAAAAGCTGAGAAGATTTGGGTTGTAGAATGACAGTGGTGGACTCCACAGATTGGTAAGTGTGTGTTTTTTAAAAGTCATCAGCTACAGTATTTGTCTATAACTGCAATGAGATTTTTGCTACGTGTCCGGCTTACAAACACTGCTTCCTGGAGTTTCTTAGTAGCACGTTATGTTTTTCTTTGATAATGATACCTTATAGGCTTAGAAGGTGATAAAAACAATGTTGTTTGTGTTTTCCTGCCTCCGCCAAGCAAGGTGCCACAGTACGCTTTCAGTCCAAGGCAGCATGCTGCGCCGATGACAAGATAATTACATTTCTTCATATACCTGTCAAACAAAAATTCAGAAAAGCGTTGAGTCATCGGAGCAAATCAGGCTGGTAGGCGAGGTGGCTATGCCTATCAATATTTCTGATCACATCTCACACCGTTTATAAATGAATTCAAACACAGATCACGTTTCCTTCATGAAAAAAAAACAGAAACCACTTTCATGCGCAATAGTTTTAGATACGTTTGCTTCAGTAACCGTGGAATTATAATACGTTTTCTTCACATTGGCGTAACATTATTTGAAGGTTTTACAAGTCATTTTAGGATTTATAAAAATTAAATATTTGAAGTCAGATAAGGGTGGCACGTCCAGTCTTCCCTTTACTTGTAGTTGCATAGTAAGTTTTGATTTCTTCTATTTTGATGAATTTTAGCAAAAATGTCAGAACAGATAAATTCCTTTACAAAGGTAATACAATACTTGCAAACAATGTATCAATCTCCTACAATCTAAACAAGGATACTGAAAGTGATTAATACGATTTGATGAATCAGTCAGCCTCAGCACTGATTGTTTTGAAGCAAGCACCGGGTGGTTCTGTCACCAGTCGTGGTGTAGAGTAGCCTGTTTTCTGCAAGGACAAAGTCTGTATGGATTTTAAACCTGACCTTCAGCCTTCTCTTCAGCCTCGCACAGTTGTACCGGCTCCCCTCCTGTGCTGAAATTGCTTACTCTGATTTCAGAGTGGTCACACTCACAAGGCCATTTAGAGGTTTAGGAGCCATTTATCAAACCCCCGGTAGAAGAACGTGTTCAGACCAAGGTTACTAGAAAGCCTAGTACTTCTCCATTTTATCTGTCAATCCAGCCTTAATTTTCCTGTGAAGCATGGTTTGGGTAATTCTGGGTCCTAGTCTCAGCAACTGAGAGAGTTGGGCATTACTCACCATGCCTATTGTTTGTTTTGCTACTGTAAAAACATGGGTCATCATTTTAAAATGGACTTTACAGATCAGGGGGTCTGACATTGAGAGCGGCATAGTAAGTATAGGAAAAAATTGCAGAAAATTCAAAAATGGCTTGGCCAGCTGATTTGAAAAATGTTCCGGAAGGCTTGGCAGCGAAAGGGATTCTGTGGCCCACGAGTCTGGTAAACATGCTGAACATTTCTATCCAGAACCACTGGACACGTCCACCGAATGTGGTAGAAGGTTCCCATCTGTCCACAACCTCGGAACCAAAAAGGTGAGTTGCCTGGCACATATCAGGCAATTCTAAAGGTGCCCACACACCTTACAATTGATCTGCAGATTTTCTGTGGTCAGATGGAAAAGGTGCAACAGATTCCTCCATCTACACTTAACTGTGTGGATGGAGGAATCTCCACCTGGGCCAATCTGTTGCACTTTTTCCATCTGACCACAGAAAATCTGCAGATAAATTGTAAGGTGTGTGGGCACCTTAACCAGTACCAACGTCATCACTTTTAGATGTTTTCCACAGCCAGCAAGTTCCAAGAAATGGACTTCATTGCTTCATTGTTCCCATATCTGGAGCCAATCATCTTCATTGGAAGACCTCATGCACATCAGTACTCTGAGGCTAGGTTCACACCTAGATTGAGCTGGTGAGCTGTTTTTGTGCGGTTGTTGCACGTTTTTGTTTGCTTGATTTTGCTTTGAATACCACATGGTTGTCTTTTGGACCCAGCCCACTCTACAAGCCCAAAAATAGTTGTGCACCTTTTTGCGCGACAGGCGATTTTCTACCGCGCAACAAATCGCAAAGGTGTGAACAGCCTCCATAGACTTGAATGCAAATCACCTAGGTGTAAACCTATTTTGAGCTCAGGGTAGTGTGATGATGTCGACCCAGGGGGTGTGTCCATGACAGCCTGGGCTCACACGAAGGGTGCTATATAATACTGGCTATCATTCATCCCAGAAGTGGGTGGTGGAGGAAAATGTGGAAGAACGCACAGGTTCACAGAGACCACAAGTAGTGTTACAAAAAGTTAAAAAAGATTGAGTTCCCTTTTAACAGTTAGCAAATACGCCACGTGTGAGATTGTGTGTTCAGTAATCGCATACAGGGCTGTCCCTACCTTATTCACCGCCTGAGGCTTCCAGGGGAAGGGGCAGTGGTGGGTTAAGCTGAGGTGTCAGCCGGGTAGGATGCGGCAGCCAGCCGAGGTATCAGTCGGGGAGTTAGTGGGTTAATGTAATGGGTCATGCTGCCACCCCCCCCCCCCCCTGAGATGCCGCCTGAGGCTACCACCTCAGGCTACCTCATTACAGGAAGAATATGGACACCGGCACTCGAATGGCAAATAGAATATATCTATTTATTGATGTACAGGCAAAAAAGCATAACACACTTAGTGCACACTTTTGTGCATGTACGTCAATAAATAGAAGTATTCTATTTGCCATTCACGCCCCACACACACATTATGAGAGTCACAATTTATATAAGCTGCAAGTGACGTCAAGTAAATCCTATTTACAGAAATTGACAACCATTTAAAACATTGAGGTTAATGCTATACTCTAGACAGATATAACAGACACAAATAAATACAGTAATTAATACATCATTAAATGTATTTACAACTAGTGTAAGAACCTGAATTTGATTTGTATCAGCCTCTTGCAGTCCCTGTGCAGCAGAGCGTAGACTGGGAAAGGAAGGAGTAGCACAAAGAGTCAATCATTTAATGTACTGACGGGGAGCATGCTAATAGGAGGAGAAAGCAGATTGACAGAGAGATGAGTTCATCCCTGTGCTGCTTCTATTTCCCTCTCTAGTCACAGGTCAGGGGCAGGTCCATGGCAGCTTAGGCTTAGAGGAAACAGATGTAATGATGTTGGCTGTCATTCAACCTGGAAGCCTGAGGACATCTAGTGACAGAAAAGAAATACTGTGGGGGACCACTGTGGATTAGAGGCACTGTGGATTAGAGGCGTGCATGATTTCATCTTTCATCTAGCTCTAATGGGCTATTATTGTTTTTACTTTTATATTTAGCTGGCATTCTGCTTTACGTATATTTCCATAGAATTCTGAGAATAGTGTTTGATGGTGTTCTTGTAACAGTTTGAATAAAAGTATTGATTCATGAAAACTCCTTAAGCGGAAACCCTGTCCATAATAAAGACACAAGTGTCATATATATTCACGGAACCGCCATGATTTCCCGCAGCTCTTGATGGATGAAAGTCTGCCGGTGACAGGGAAGAACATTCATTCCTGTAATTATATTCATGTACTGAGAAATGGAATGTGCCATGCATTATGGGTAAAGTATTATTTTTAACACGGAGGCGGTTTAAAATGACATCTTGCATACCTTATTACACTGGCAGGCTTGTAGCATGCTAATAATTTTAATGACCTGTTGAGATTGGACTGATGGATTACGGGATTTCTCTCCCTATCTGGGAGTCTGCACTCATTATGGCTGCTAAATTATTAAAACTCAAAGTTATACTTATTAGTCATTTTCTCCTTTGCTGTCATCCCAGCAGTTTTGGAAGATGCTTAATTACAGATACAGGCTGGAAGAGCTGTGTTCTCATAAATGAGGAAGAAATAATTTCATGTTTTACTAGGGACACCAACTGTCTTCATAGAGTACAGACCCATCCAAATGTATTTTTCTTGAATTTTGTCCACCATGATCTCCTAACTGCAAAGTTTGATTAATGAGAACTATGAGGTGAGTGACAATCACTCATCCTCATAGTCTGAGCCGATGTGTGGCAATGAAACTGTCACACGTCAGCTCAATAGATCGGGAAGTGAGCGAACACATACCGTCGCTTGCTCATTTCTCGATCATCTCCCTGCAGAGAGCGGTGACTGTCAGTCACGGCTCCCTGCCGGGATTCCCCCCCTCCCCGCTCTGATCCGCCAGCTTTGACTGGAGGAACGGACGGGCCAGGGGACGGGTACAGCTGGCTCTGCCTCTAGATAGACAGAGCCCGCTGTCACTCACGAAGCTGGGTGGATCTCGACAGTAATGTCGAGATCCGTCCTGACTGCGGCGGTCTCAGTATAATGCAAGCTGTAGCTCGTGATATACTGAGCTTCGGGAGGAGGTAAGTATATGTCCTCCCGTGACCCTTAATCTATGGGGAAAAACACTTACCCCATAGTTCTCCTTTAATCCAGTTATGACCACAGCAATCCATAGTTTCCTTCCTGGTCCATTCCTTGAATCCCTTCTTGCCGTTCTCTCTTTAATTTCCTCTCTTTTTAAGTATCACTAAACACAATTGGGCTAATTTACTAAAGGCAAATAGGCTGTTCATAATAAAAGGGAATTTTCCATTAGCTTTTTGAGGTAAATCTTTGCTGAGTTCCATCATCCAATCATGTGCAAGCAAAAATTTTGTTAATATGCCATATTCTGACTCTGATTGATGTACTAGCGATTTATCCCTTGCTGATACCTCTAAGCCTGGCCTGTATAAGCAGATATAATCACTGCGGACAATCCTTATCAGATAGCTGATCTCACCAAATACCTTTTCACCCACAAACCACTTTACTGAATCCAGCAGGGTTACAGCAGACAACAGGATACAGCAGATGAATGAACAGATTGTATTTGCAGGCTAGAGATGGTAATGTTTCCAAGCAAGCATATACATGTGCATGTGGCCATATTAAACAGAAAGGGTCCAACTCACCAAGAAACTTGTTAAAGATGTCACCAGCACGCCATATTGAAGTGAAGAAAACGTCTGTTTATTGATGCTTCATATCAAAACAAATAACGTTTCGGGGCCACACAGGGTCCCCTTCATTAAGCTTGAAATTACCTGATGAAGGGGACCCTGTGTGGCCCCAAAACATTATTTGTTTTGACATGAAGCATCAATAAACAGACAAGTTCTTCACTTCAATATGGTGTGCTGGTGACATCTTTAACAAGTTACAGTATTGGCTGCTCCATCCGCGGTCACTTTGAGTACCCACGCTGACAGGGATCCCCGGCAAGGAGTGCAGCAGGATTCTGGAATACAACTCACCATGAAGACTAGTATCCAGTGTAGTTTATTCAGGCTTGAGAATACAAAGGATGTGATTCCTTGCCATTTCTTGGAGGTGGAAAGACATTTCTATGTTGTACAACATGAACAGAAGCCTCTTAACACAGTGAAGGAGAAGTAAAAAAAAACAGGAAGAGAGAGGCTGGGATTGTTTAACTAGAAGGCTGTACCAATTAACACTAAACCTGAGGGAGGTTGAATGGAAGTGTAACAAACTTGCCCGGTCATCGTTCCGGGCACGGCCGGATTTACTCTATCTGCTGCCCTAATGCCAGGTTCCTCAGTGCGCCCCCCTGTATGCAGGCTGCATACAAGTGATCTCGGTGACCTTGCTGCTATCACGTACAAAACAAGCGGCGGCTTTCCCGCTGCACATCTAGCCCTGCTTGCCCAAAGCAGGGCTAAATGTATAAAACAACTACCTGCATGTCCCGGGCATCGGCAGATAGGAATTCCACACCCCTACTGCACCTCCTCTCCCACGTCGTCATGCGGCTCCTCCTGTGTAATGTTCGTTCCGGGTTAGCTAATGCTATATGGATCTCAACTGTGGTGTTGAGGGTACGGGTATCAGAGTGGCAGCTGCACCTCGCTTGCCCCGTTTTTAGGAGAGGCTGAGAGGGAGCTGCCTCACATCATTCCCCGCTAGGGTGTGAAGGCTTGGTTACCACAGAGTGTGGGGTTCAAGCTGAAGTAAGCAAATTAGTCCGTGCACTGGGGGCATTTAACTCAGCAGGGGTTAATGACCAGCGATGGTGAGTATGCACAGCAGTGTTTGTTTAACCAGTAATGAGGAGTTTGCACAGCTGTGGAGATTAAGCCATCAATGAAGAGTATGCACAGCAGTGATAATACAACCAGCAATGATGAGTATTCACAGCAGTGGATAGTATACTAGCAATTATGAGCATTCACAACAGTGGATATTATAACCAGCAATTATGAGCATTCACAGCAGTGGATGTTAAGCCAGCAATTAAGAGTATTCACAGCAGTGGATATTATAACCAGAAATGATGAGTATGCACAGTAGTGGATAGTATAACTAGCAATGATGAGCATTCACAGCAGTGGATGTTAAGCCAGCAATTAAGAGTATTCACAGCAGTGGATATGGAAATGACACTTTGATATCTGGTGCTATTGTTAGGTATAGCCCAGGGTACTTGCGTTCCAGTCAGGTAGTGACTTGAGAGTCCAGGTCCCGGAGGAGTGAAGGGAGCGCTGAGTTGATCAGCGTCCTGCTACATCAATAGCGAGACGCCGATCAACTAACGAGCGGCGGCTTTAAGCCGAGCGCTCGCTCTGGAGGGGGCGGAGCTACAGGGCGCGCCTGCGCAGGACGTAGATCCCGGCAGAGAGAGAGAGATGCCGGCGATCAACAACGCGCCTGCGCAGCACTATCACGGGCACTGCCACCCGAGGCCATCACCCGCCGTGAGCAACCCGAGGCAGGAGGAACCCTCTGTCCCCGCACAGACCCGCGACGGACGCCGGCACCAGACCCCACCAGGGTACGTCCCTTACATCCTGAATCGGCTTGTGCAAGGAGAGTAGATATCGGGCAATTTCCTCCTTCCTCTGTACTCTCTGAACCTTGTGATTCAGAAGACAGATTCTCTCCTCCCTGCTCCTCAGATCTCCTTGCTCCCTGGAGACTCACAGGTTGCATACCCATACCAGCCATCCATCCATAACGATTATATCTGGCCATGTAAGTCCAGCAACAGCTGTCTGTCTCATCATCGAAAGTTAACCCTCATCTCCCTGTAAGGGCCACAGCCTGCACAAGATGGATCAGCCATCACCCTTAGCAAATCTAGCTACACTTCTGCC
The DNA here is from genome assembly GCF_000935625.1 of Nanorana parkeri. Taxonomy (NCBI): domain Eukaryota; kingdom Metazoa; phylum Chordata; class Amphibia; order Anura; family Dicroglossidae; genus Nanorana; species Nanorana parkeri. The sequence continues at coordinate 625,074 of NW_017307164.1, read as the reverse complement.
AGCAGCAAGAAGCTCTGATGGGATTGAATGGATTGTCATCAATCCTTTGTACTACCGACTGAACTGCCTGAACTTGTTCTGCTAAACTGCAAGTACTATTTCATACATTATTCAACGACTGTCATTAACCTCTTACATCCAGCTGTTGAAGTGAAGTAACTTCTGCATCTATAAAATGTATGTCATGGTACAGTCTGATTGAACACTGAACTGTGGCTACATCCATATTCCAGCGATTACGGATTGCGATCCGGGTAGCTAGTATATTCCAAGGTAAAAATCCACACTTTTAAAATCTGTAGCTATGTTCCATATTAAGTCTTATCATTATTATTATTATTATTATACAGGATTTATATAGCACCAACAGTTTGTCCAGCACTTTTCAATATAAGGAAGACATTACAATCACAATACAATTCAAGACAAGATGGTAAGGATTCAGCCTGAATGTCAGAGCAATGAAATACAAAACAGTTTAATAAAATAACAGAACACAATACTGGCTGTGGCAACACATGGGATTGCTAAAGAGGTATGATATTAGAGAGGGAGCAAAACCAATACAAATCAATAAAGTGTACATAATATTAAAATAAAACAATAGAATATTAATAAAATACAGACACAAAATACAGAAAAAACAGAAAAATTACCAATATAAAAACCACTAAATTAAATAAACTAAACTTCCTTTAAAAAAAACAAAAAAAACACAACTGCAAAAAAACTTTTTTCCCCTAGAAAATGTACAACTCACTCTGATTAACACTTTTTTCTAAGTAAATCAGGATAATCTTCTTGCTATCCACAGGGGCAGTAATAAGGTGTTTAGTTTTTTCACCTTTTTATTTCTTTGAAAAAAGCCAAATATTATGTGTACTGAGGGAACATTTGATGGGGAAAGAAGAGGTCCAGAATAGTGGAAAGGCGTTGTTAAAAGCCCATTGCACCCTCCATCTTTGCTCTCATTGGCTTCACTAACACCATTGTTATTACTTCCTGTGACAGCTCCAGCCCATCTCATTTTAATGTTGTTTCTCTTGAATAGTGATGAGTGCATAGGTTTGAAAATGCACAATGCAAACGTTTTGAGTTGTGATTTCCTGGTTTCCAGAACTGCATGTATTAGGATACTGTTTACACATACATAGGTGCGATAACCATACTCATATATTCTACTGTAATTAGAAGTTTTGCCACTAGGTGGTAGTGTCATCTTTAATGATTGATTAATGTAATGTTCTTTCTAGTGGAACTTCATGGTTATGATGTAATTCCTTGTTTAATGTTCCTGTTGTTTTCCAACAACACAAAAAGGGCTCAGCCATGTGGTCAGCACCAACCTACCTGCTAAGAGTTATATTGGCAGCAACTTTCCAGAAGCATGGTTCTATGCAGATCAGACAGATCTGTCGTCAACTATTTTTACTTACTTACTCCACAGTGCAACTGCTGATGAAGGACCTCCTGTAGCATGTGTGCCCATTCTTCTCTGTCTCTTGCCTTTCTTCTCTAGCTTCAGACTGTCAGACATTACATTGTAAATCTTTTTTAAAACAAAGCTAAAACCGCCTTTATCTCCCTATATAGCCACCTCATCTCCCCACCAGTGATGCGACAATCCTTGCCAACACCAACATCTATCCAGTCGTCTTCAGAGTTTGGCTTCTTCAGCCAACATGGTTTGCCTGACCCATGATGACTTAATTTATCTGGTCGTCTTCTAAGTTTGGCATCTCCGGCCAACATGATTGGCTTGGTCCGTGATGACTTAACCTATCCGGTCTTCTTCTGAATTTGGCATCTTCTGCCAACATGATCGGCCTGGCTCATGATGACTTAACCTATTTGGTCTTCTCCTGAGTTTGACATCTTTGGCCAACATGATTGGTTTGGCCCACCATGACTTAGTTTATCGGGTCTTCTTCTGAGTTTGGCATCTTCAGCAAACATGATTTGCCCAGCCCACGATTACTTAACCAATTTGGCTGTCTTCTGAGTTTGGCATCTTCAGCCAACATAATTAGCCTGGCCGTAATGACTTAACCTATCCAGTCGTCTTCTCAGTTTGGCATCTTCCCACAATGACTTAACCTATCCGGTCGTCTTCTGAGTTTGGCATCTTCCGCCAACATGATTGGCTTGGCCCGCGATGACTTAACCTATCCAGTCGTCTTCTGAATTCAGCATTTTCAATCAACGTGATTGGCCTGGCTTGTGATGATGTAACCTATCCGGTCTTCTCCTGAGTTTGACATCTGCTGCCAACATGATCGGCCTGGCCCACCATGACTTAACCTATTGGGTCTTCTTATGAGTTTGGCATCTTTAGCTAACATGATTTGCCTAGCCTGTGATGATGTAACCAATGTGGCTGTCTTTGAGTTTGGCATCTTCTGCCAACATGATTGGCCTGGCCCGTAATGACTTAACCTATCTGGCCGTCATCTTCTGAGTTTTGAAAACTTCAGCCAACATGATTCGCCCAGCCTACGATGACTTAACCAATTTGGCTGTCTTCTGAGTTTGGCATCTTTGGCCAACATGATTGGCCAGGCTCACGATAGCGTAACCTCCGTGCATGTGCATTGGAGTTTATTCCTCCAGATACAAACCTATACCTAAAATGTATAGCTCAGTGTACATTCTAAAGAAGTTTGCAAGCAGGAAGGTGGGAAGCTCTTATTGCAGAAGAGGCATAGTATGTTTCGTTTGCAATAAAAAGACTTAATGCTTGCCAACTTTCAAGGGCAAAGTTCTGCTTTAAAGTGGACCTAGTATCTGCTACATTATATTGTTTACTTTAAGTACATGCATGCTAACCATAGTAACCTTGGTTAACAAGTAACTTGGTTTGCAAGTGTTCCACAAGACGAGCAAACATTTCTGAAAATTTTGGCCTTGATCTACAAGCGATGTCTTGCAATACAAGCAGGACGTGACGCGGGACATGATGCCGATCACAGGGATTGTGGATGATCATCTCAGTCAACTGTCCGTGTGAGTGTATACTGTACAATGACCCCCAAGCAGAAAAAGGCTGAAAAGAAACGGCCACCTGTTCTGGAAGATGTAGAAAAGTTGCTTCTGGTTTGGATAAGCGAGAAGCAACTAGCAGGTGATACTGTGAGTGAGAACATTATCTGTGAGAAGGCAAACGGCCTTGTACACTGACCTCATAAGTAAACTGCCAGGTCCAAGTATGTCGACAGAAAACGAAGAACTCTTCAAGGCAAGTAGGGGATGGTTTAATAATTTTAAGAGAAGTGGCATCCATAGTGTTGTGAGGCATGGAGAGGCTGCGAGTTCGGACACTAAGGCAGCTGAGGCGTTCGCTACAGAGTTCCAGAAGCTCATGGTTTCCTGGCTTACCTGGGTTTTCCTGGGTTACCTGGCAGAGCACATTTTTAACAGCGATGAGACAGGCTTTTTTGGAAAAAGATGCCAAAGAGGACCTGTATTACAGAAGAAGAGAATGCAATGCCCGGTCACAAGCCCATGAAAGACCGTCTTACCCTCTTGTTTTGTGCTAATGCAAGCGGGGATTTGAAAGTCAATCCCCTGCTCTTGTATCAATCGAGAATCCACAAGCCTTCAAGAAATGCAAGGTGCAGAAGAGCCAGTTAAATGTTATGTGGAGGTCCAACAGCAAGGCTTGGGTTACTCGTATCTTGTTCGTTGAGTGGATTAACGAGGTCTTTGGTCCTGCAGTGAAGAAATACCTTTTAGAAAATAATCTGCCACTCAAACCATTGCTGGTTATGGATAATGCTCCTGCTCATCCTCCAGGCCTTGAGGACGACTTACTGGAGGGATTCGAGTTCATTAAGGTTAAGTTCCTTCCTCCCAACACCACTCCAATCCTCCAGCCAATGGATTAACAAGTAATTTCCAACTTTAAAAAGCTTTACACCAAAGCACTATTTCAACGATGCTTCGAGGTGACCGATGGAACAAACCTTAACTTCAGAGAGTTTTGGGAAAAAAATGTCACATCGTGAACTGCCTCAAGATCATCGATAAAGCCTGGGATGGGGTCACCAAGAGAACCCTCAATTCCGCTTTGAGAAAACTGTGACCTGATTGTGTTTTTGGACATGGATTAGAGGGGCCTGCTTATGAACAGGAGTCGCCAGTTGTCGATCAAATTGTGTCCTTGGTGAAGACCATGGGACAGGAGGTGAATGAGAATGACATTCAAGAGCTGGTGGAGGAACATGGCCAGGAGCTGACCACTGACGAACTGATGCATCTGCATTGCGAGCAACAGCAAGAGGTTATGGAGGAGATCTCGTCTGCAGAGGAGGAGGAGAATAAGGCGGAGGAATCCCTCACTTCAAATAAGATTAGGGAGATGTGTAAAATGTTGGAAACAGTGCAACATTTTGTAGAAAAGCACCACCCGAATAAGGCTGTAGCAGAGCGAACGATGAATCTGTTTAACGACAATGCAATGTCACATTTCCACAAAATCCCCAAAAAGAGGCAACAGCAAGTGTCATTGGATAGATTTCTTGTTAAGGTTTCACGAAATGAAAAAGATTCCATTGAGCCAAGAGATAGCAGTGATTAAGTTAGTGATAGTGAAAGTCGTCCTACACAATAATCCTCCTCTCTCTCGTCTCCCTCACGCCAGCCACGAAGGTACCTGTAATTGGTTTATTTTTCTTTATATTTTGTACCATACCGTATTATATTACAGTACAGGCGGTCCGCGAGTTACATACAAGTTAGGGACTTTAGGTTTGTACTTAAGTTGAATTTGTATGTAAGTCGGAACAGGTACATTTTTTAAGTGTAACTCCAGCCAAAAAAACATTATTTTGTTTTGGATAGCAGAGGGAAGGGTCACGTTTGTTTTGCTGTCTGTTCCCCTTGTTCAGAAGATTATAATATAATTTAAAAAAAATGTTTTATTTAAAATGACACCAAAAAAAAGGTTTTTCTATTTTTAATTTTATTTTATAAACTGTAATTTTTTTATGTTTGTATTATTAATTTTTATTAATTTTACTTTTTTTTTTACATTTCTTTGTCTTTTTAATTAATTTTTTAATATTTTTAAACTTTTTTTTCATTATTTTAATGCTAGGAACCATACCCAGCCTGCTATTGGATATTGTAAAATGCAATAGCAAGCTGGCTATTGCATCTGCCCACTGTCAATCAGCAGAGGAGGGGCCTGATGGAGAAAGTTCTCCATCAGGTCCTCCCGTGCTGATTGACAGCAAGCAGTGGGCGGGTACAATAGCGAGCTTGCTATTGGCTATTGCATTTGACAATATCCAATAGCAGGCTGGGTATAGCTCCCAGCCTGCAATGAAGAGGAGGCCGGGGGGCGGGGCAGCGAAGGAGCGGCCAGACCGGGACATCGAGCAGATGATCGTCCGGAGTCATTATTTCCTATGGTGAAATTCGCTTTGATATACAAGCGCTTTGGATTACAAGCATGCTTCCGGAACGAATTATGCTCGTAAACCAAGGTATTACTGTAATGTGTAAATATAACACTTTCAGGCATTTATTTCCTCTAACAGAGATCACAGTGCTCCCCTGTCAATGCCTTAATTTGCTCTTTTCTCCAAAGGACGGCATCATCTTTGATCAGGCATCATCCAGGGTCAACATCTACTTCCTGGATTGAGATGCTGCCTCCGAGATAACATAGCAAATGTCTGACACAGATCTGCCCCCTGCTGCAGCTTCTCCCGTTGTGACTTGCTACAAAGTTACAGTGTTACAGTCTGATCACTGGAGGAGAGGAGACTGAGGAAATGTCTCTTCCTGACTGCAGCAGACTGATGATATCTCTGCCGAGACAAATTCACCTGACTGCAGCTCCAGAACAGCTTTTTGATGATAAAAGATAGAAAAAAGTGTTTTTGTTTTTGATTTTTAAAATATATTGTACATTTTGGTACGTCGAGAATTTATTCATGCAGACTCGTGATGTTATCAAAAGGTCCATTTTAAATGTTTCCCTCAGCCCGCTGATTCTTCTTCTGGTTTCTTTCCTAAGTCTTGCAAACACTCTTTTTTTAACCTTTCTATCTCAATCTGTTACGTCACGTGTGCTGCAATATCTGATTCAGCATACCAGTTTTACATTTTGTCTATTCTCCATGGTCCCCTCTTACATACTGCTCCATAGACTTTCCTCTCACCTTGCCTCCTATTCTTTTGGGATTCTATCATCCGCTTGTGTTAAAATCCATGTTTCAGATCCGCTCGTTACTGATCGTCTATTTACAACTTTATAAAGTTTTATCTTCAAAGTTTTGAAGACCGCATTTGATTTTAATATTGAGTACATCTCAAACATCTATTTCCTGCTTTCATTTGGAATTCAATTGAATTGCTTACTTTGCTTTTCTCTGTGCAATGTTGGGGAGCGCACAGAGCACTTGCACAGGGTTTTTCCATAAACAAAGTCTTTATTATTTTTTCAAAGGCAGACAACCAAGGAAGTCCAACATAGAATAGCTTGTCTTAAGCATATAACATATATTGGCTCACCAATTTTCGAGTTGTCCCACACACTCATAGTGTCCTAGTCCTTTAACAGTTTTATCTTGCAGCAATGCTGCTCCGGCCTCGATACTCAGGGCCACTGTCGGTTTCCTCCAGACACCTTCAATAATATGTTAACCTGCACAATTGGTTTCACACAAATCCGCAGCTCCCTACAGCACTGCCCTCCACTCTGACTTCTGGTTGAAGTTCTCCTGTCTCCCAGGTGGAGCCCTCAGCACATCCAAGCACCCTCTTTATGAGGGTTGTACACAGGTGCACAATTAGGTGCTGGTCGCTACAAAACCATGGACCCAGGAATGGAGATTTCATCCCACCCAGAGCTCTAAGAAATCTCCGGGCTCCAGGATCTCAACTATGATCCTAAAACCCTTGAAAGGACTGAAAAGCCGGCTCTTTCCTGATGCAAGCAATTGTTTCCTGGAGCCACTCAGCCCCTCTGGCTGAGAATCCTGTGGGACTTTGAGGCCACCTAACACTGTGGTATTGCCACATCTGTAATAAACTCTAAGACAGGGGTGGGCAACTCAGGCCCTCCAACTGTTGTGGAACTACAAATCCCATGAGGCATTGCAAGACTGACAGTTACAGGCATGACACCCAGAGGCAGAGGCATGATGGCATATGTAGTTAAAGCCCGGAGTTGCCCTCCCCTGCTCTAAGGCGTCTATTGATAAATAATCAGCACAGCCATTTGTGAATGTTCATTGTGTGTGAGGCAAAAACAAATGTTCTTTGTATAGTTTCTTATAATAGTTTCTTAACAGGTCAAATGTAATGTAATACCACATTATGGCCACTAGATGGAGCTGAACAGCATAGGAAATAAGTATTTATTTCCTACACTTCTTATCTCTATCTAGGGAGCATAATGCGGTATTTTCAGAATGTTACCATTCAACCTAAAAAGGCTCACAAAGATTTGCAGGGTGAATGTGATAAACACAGTAAAATCACTATTAAGCGCCCCCCGGAAGTATAGTCGTCACTGTACTTGCAGCCAACCCCGGCGCCACTGTGGAGTCTCCACATCCCACCCAGCTGTGCTCTTTCCCACTTAGGAGGTGATTATGCGGAAGTGTCAGTCAAAAAAACAAAACTGGTATACGAATAAAGCCATGCTGCATGGGTAAATGAAGAATATAAACTCAAAAGACATTAAAAACAGTTCTCCATGTAGCGGTGACATACTTACTGTGTTGCATATAGCCTGTGCAGAGAGCAGAGCTGTGGGTAGGACAAGGAGGTCCTTCCACTACAGGCTGCCTGCAGAAAGCCAGAGGAGGTGAAAAGGATACAAAGCCCCCCCCCTTGCAAGGGACCTATTTTTCATTCCCCACAAAAAAGTGAGACACACACCTTAAAAAAATACTTTACTATAATACAAAAAAACCCCCAATTAAACATGTAAATAAAAGTCCACTGTTGTAAAACTATCGCCAATCACATCACCTTGCGATATAAATCCATCCATCTTGATAAGCCATCACCCGACAACGTTTCCACACTGCCATGATGTCCTGCTACCTGACCATATTTCCCCTCTGCATTCTCATTGCTAAATCACAGATCCTCAGGACTACCGTAGTATAAACAAGGGGCTGGGGATGCCGGGTGATGTCATTAACCCAAAATGGTCATGACCGTATTTGGTTAGTGATGTCTGAGATCCACAGCTGTTTATTTACATCAGTAGCCTGGGATTTAGACAGGAAAATTGGCCAGTTTGGCCTTATTTGTTCAACCCGAACCCAGTTTTTCCTTTTAGGGGTTTTTGCTTTAGGGTTAACCCACACTTTAAAGTGACACTAAACTCAGGAGTTAAATCTTAAAAATGCATTTAAGTACTTTAACTATGTACAAGAATGTATCTTATTTGTGTATCAATCTGCTGTAGATCATTATATCTGAATTGGTGCTGACACTGTCCTTCCTTCTGGAGGATGGCTATATGCTGATTGGTCGGGAAGCCTGCTTCCCGGCCAATCAGGAAGCCGAGCGGCAGTCATGATCTCATCTGTAATCTCAGGAGCTCTCAGGGAAAGGCGTTTTCCTCCCCGCGATGATGTGCATGGTCACATGTTTAGTCATATGTGCCAGAGTTCCAGGAAGTAAAGGGTGATCTTGTAACCTGCCCTTAGTTAACACAACCACTGTCAGAAGACAGGGGAAGGAAAGCGAAATAAGATATGCAAAGAATACAAAGCCGGCAATTATCTAGAAGTATGTGTTTGTAGATTGTCATCACTAGACATTTCTAAAGGTGTGTTTGTTGTTATTTTAATTTAAAGATAAGGCTAAAGTTCCTCTTTAAAGGGGTTTCTATGGTCACAAAAATAAAAATGTAATTCTGTATTAAATTTCCATAGGGTCTATCCCACCCCTAATAATCATATTCATCTATCTATTACTTATTGAAGATGATCATAGGATGTACTTCCTCAATGCATGACTCAATTTCACTTGCTTGTGTCACAACTCGAACTAAGCCTGCTGTCTGAACTACAACTCAATATCTGAACTTTCCACATTGTAACATTATCACTGCTTGCTGGAAGCAATGCATGGTGGGATATGCAGTCTTGAGAAATGGAGATTGCATCATATTGAGCAGCAGGGAAAGAAAAACAAAACACACTGGGAATCCAGGAAGATGATGAAAGTGATGGGCAGACAGAAGGCAGCACTTACATTTTTTCCAGTAAGCTTTGTTACCTCACACTGAGCAATTTATTGCGCGATTTCAGCTCCAAAATCGCTCAAATATCAGCTTAATATCGCTCAATGTAGCTTGTCCAATGCATTTCAATGGAGCTGTTCACAGCTCAATGTCGCCTGTAGCTCGTCGCTCAAGCTTGTAGCTCGAACATAACCTATTTTTCGGTGGATTTTGTGCGACTTAGCCCAATAGACTTTAATGTTGTAGCTCATTGTCGCATTACATCGCGCTACAGAAGTGTCAGTTTTCCACAGGAATATAAGAAGGAAGGAATGATGTCACATCAAGACCGCTTTTGATTGGTTACAGCCCAATGTAGCAGCTACGAAGTCCGTGCGAAAAGTCACGCTACGTAGCGCGACAGAATGTGCACTATAGCCTTAGGCCCCATTACCACTAATTTATCGCACGATTTCCGCCACAATATCGCGCATTTTTGCCGCGCGATATTGCGAGAAGTCGCCGGCCAATGCTATTTAATAGAGCTGTCTTAGCTCCATGTCGCTCGTCGCCCGTGGCTAGTTGCTGTCGCTCCAGCAGGAGCCTTTTTTCGGAGGATTTTGCATGATTTTTCTATTTTTTAATGGAGCCTGATGGTGAAGGTCGCACTACCGTCGCTGGATCGTCGCTGGACGTCTCCCCGAACAGTCGCGCTATCCCGGCTGCGCGGATCCGCCGCTAAAGGTAAGTCACTCAGTTTGAATGTGGTCTTAATGTGGCTCAATGTAGCTGAATGTCTCCGCTCTAAATCGCTCTGAAAAAAACGCTTTTTTGGGTGTAGCTCAGTGTGAATGGGGTCTGATTGTATTATCAAAAACAACTCTAGTATGTATTCATATTTCAATGCTGATGTTCTAACAGGAGAGGATACGCTGGGACTTTACAACTCCTTTTAAAGGAGAACTATGAGGTGAGTGCTTTTCACTCCCCTCATAGTTCTAGCCGACCTGTGACAATGAGACTGTCACAGGTCGGCTAGAACTATGAGGTGAGTGCTTTTCACTCCCCTCATAGTTCTAGCCGACCTGTGACAATGAGACTGTCACAGGTCGGCTAGAACTATGAGGTGAGTGCTTTTCACTCCCCTCATAGTTCTAGCCGACCTGTGACAATGAGACTGTCACAGGTCGGCTAGAACTATGAGGTGAGTGCTTTTCACTCCCCTCATAGTTCTAGCCGACCTGTGACAATGAGACTGTCACAGGTCGGCTAGAACTATGAGGTGAGTGCTTTTCACTCCCCTCATAGTTCTAGCCGACCTGTGACAATGAGACTGTCACAGGTCGGCTAGAACTATGAGGTGAGTGAAAAGCACTCACCTCATAGTTCTCCTTTAAATTTATGAATTTTGTCTGTTGGTTGAAATCCATGGATGTGTCTTTTTTGTCTTTTTTTTTTTCTGTGTTTTTCTACTTGTCTGGCTATGTAACAGACACACAGAACCTTTCACTTTTGATGTTGCACTCAAGTAATACAGGATGAAGAGGAATGCCAAGGTGCTTTTATTGGTATTGGAGAGATAAAAGTGTGTTAGGCGACACTGTCAGCACTTATTCACTGCAGAACATCATGAATTGTCCACATTATTTATCGCATCACTCATGCGGCATGCGTGTCCCTGATCCCATGGCTCTCATATGAGTAGCAAACACGTATCTGCTTTCAAGTAGGATAAACAAAATCAGATTATACAAAGTTTTCCGTACAAACATAAAATCGTTCCTTGAATAATGACACAAACATCCACAAGGCTAATTAGCTCCAATTAAATGGCAAATTGGTGTTAATAGAAGGAAGTCTGCTTTGCACCTTCACAGCAGATTTTCAAGGGGATGAATGCCCACAGATGAGTCATAATGCACCTATTATAACCTGAATCCATTTATTATCTTTGAATGTACCATGAAGACTAATGTTGTCTGTGGCTTTAGATTGCATCACAGCTAAAGTGGCTTTCAGTACCTTTTAAGATGTCAGTGCAGTATAGGTAGATCGAAGGAACGTTTTCCCTGGTACAGACAGACAGACAGAGGTGTAATCCTCAGGGACAATATACTTTCCAAACAAAGACATAGCACTCAGAGATCTCTAATACAGGTTTAGCACTTGCATACAGGGCCGGATCTCCCACAAGGCCAACCGAGGCCTGGCCTTGGGGCTGCATGGAGTAGAGGGGCAGCATGGGTGTGGAATTCCTATCTCCCAAAGCCCAGGACAGGCAGTTCCAGGTGCTGGCCGGGTAGGTGTTTTCTACATTCAGCCCTGCCTTGGACAAGCAGGACTAAATGTACAGTGGGGAAGCTGCCGCTTGTTTTGTATAAGTGATCTTGGCGATGTCACCGAGATTACTTGTATGCAGCCTGCATACAGGATTGGCGCATTGAGGAACCTGGCATTGGGGCAGCAGAGAGAGTAAATTCGGCCCTGCTTGCTTAATTCATTTTTTATGTTAAAATAAAATTTAAAAATCCATAGCAAGAGAGCAGTGAACAAGCAGCTCCCTTGCTATGCTAATACCAGCCCACATGCCCTTCAGCACTGGGGGGGTTGCTTTGAGGGGGGTTCAAAAACCTAGTTCCCCCTCAAACTACCCTAACCTGATGTTGACTTGCATTGGTCTGTTTGGCCAGGAAGGGGTGTTGGCAACTGGGAATGGGCCTGGCCTCTCATGATGGACTGGACAAGTCAGTATTGCCACCTCGCTGATGAGCTGGTTTTAGGGTTCCCATGGATCCCTAACAAGTCCACCTGTAAGTATGGGAAGAGAAAAGTAAATTAACACTCCACACATGAAAAAAATGCTCTATTTGATTTTTTTACTAAAATGTATGATTCTAATTTTTGGAGATGTCCAAAGATGTCCTATAGTGTCCTCTGAAGGAAGTTCAGAGTTCATGGGAGCAGGGGTCTATCTTTTTCACTGCTCAAAGCAGTTGGGAGTTTCTGCCACTTTAAGTATCCAGGGAACTCTGGGGAAGGGGTTCACCTGACATCATTGCCCATACTTGGCTTATGTACAATTATTGGCAGCAATGTCATAGGGAGTTCCCTTTGATGGCATTGCCCATATATGGACTTAGCTTTTCCCCAGAGTTCCCTGGATACATAGAACCGTGCCAGTGGTAGGAATGTCAGTGCTCGAACACTATTATCTTTAACCCTCCTAGTGCTCAGGTGTATAAACACCATGTCATGATGTTCCACGTCATGGAAAACATGTCAGAAAATGAATGAAAAGGTAATTTCTGTTATTTAGCAAAGATTAGTACAAGGTGAAAAATAGCTGCTTCTGTACTATTAAGATACATTCTGACATGATCGGCACTCACGATACTCGCACAGCGAATGTAATATGATACATAGGAAGAATTCTGCACAAAAATGCTGCGCAAATCTGGTTGAATCTTACTTGAAGGAATTTAGCTATTTGTTCACTGTGTGAATTTCACCGGGGAACCATTGATAAACTAAGGATGTTCCCTCCCACATTTCTGTTTTCCATCTACTGTTACATTGTCTATAATATAAAATAGGGATGCACCAATACCGATACTATTATCAGTATCGGTGTTGATACCGAGTATTAAGGCAAGTACTCTTACTTGCACAAATGCTCCGATACTTATCCCGATACCGGAACTTCTGGTCAGAGGGAGATTTCCTCTGACTGGCAGTCCCGTGAGGGAACATGGAAACAGCTTCTCGGCCAAACAGGAAGCCGGGCCGCTTTGCGGCCCAGCTTCCTCATTTGCCGGGAAGCCGGCTCCATACTGTTTGGCCGGCTCGATGATCAGCATTGAGCCGGCCTAACAGCATGGAGCCAGCTTCCCGGGCAATCAAGAAGTTGGGCGGCGTGTAATGACATGCTGTCCGGCTATTGGTATCGGTGCATCCCTAATATAATATATACTTTAAAAACATTAATGCAGAGCATAGGCCCCTACTTATGTTCATGGAAGGTGTGCAGACCCAGGGAAACACCTACTCTTGAAGGGCTTACCTCCTGGTGCCCAATACTACCTGATTGATCTAGTGTCTTTAAAACAGTGGACACACGCGGGTCTCTGGTCTGGGGACTCTTTTTCAGGAGGCTATAGTAATTGAGAATCACCATAACCTTCTGAAAAGTGGTCCCCAGAATCTTAGTGACCTTATGCACCTCTTCACATCAGGTAACTGATGCTCCCCATGCCCCTAAAATATCTCTAAGCCCAACTCTCAACAATAGACAGGAAAACATGTCTGTTATAACAAGGACCTGTCAACTCTTTAAGGACATGTGTTGATTGATTTTGTTCACTTGAAGCTGGTTTTGCATTTCCATACAAGTCTATGGGATTGAAAAACCTGCTTCAAGCAGGTCATATGCAGGTCAGAAGGAGGTCAACTGCACCTGTAAATTCTGAATGATATCATAAACATGTTAAACTGATGTCAAACTAATGCCACTGACACAAACCCAAATCCCATCAACAAAGCCCTAAGGCCCCATTTACACACAAATCGGCCTGCACGTACAGCTCCGTGCTGCGTGCGGGGCCGTACCAAGTAGCTGCCGGGAAGGACAGGTGCTGCGTGTGATTAGTACGCAGCCCCCGTCCTTCTCTATGGGGCTACGCGGCCCTACGCTCACCTCAATTGCAAGTCCGCAGGGGTGCAGGTTTTCTGGCCGGGACGCATACAAGATCCATTCTGGCGGCGTATGGATACGATCACCCGCACCCCTACGGACCTGAAATTGAGGTGAGCGTAGGGGGCGTACAGCCGCGTAGCCCCATAGAGAAGGACGGGGGCTGCGTACGGAGCTGTACGTGCAGGCCGATTTGTGTGTGAATGGGGCCTAAGGATTACTATTTTTTTGCTACTATAAATATATTCCTTATATGTGTTTCTTTAATTTCTAATAGATTTCCACAAATTCCCAATTTTTCCAGTGAAAAATTAAATTTTTAGGTGTAGAATCTCTTATTAGTTTATTAAACTTAAAGTGTCTCATAACTGTCACCTAGAATACACCTACAATAAGCTGTGTAAGGAATATTTATATCCCACTTGCCTGAAGGCTAGAAAATGGGTTTAAATATTTGGAAGCACCTTCTGGAAGCTATCTTGCCTTCCAAGTTGCTGCCTGGGGAGGACACGTGCTAGGTGAAGACAGGTCAAGGCCTGGGGCTTGAAGCTTGTACTGCCTGGCTGGAGGTGTTGCCTTGGAGGATTGAAGATGAACTTTGGATTACCGAGGAGGAACTTCTGTTGCAAGATGATAGTCTGGAGTGTTCGTGTACAACCATGGTCCTTGGAAGCAGTCTGGGGGCCAGTCCAGTAAAATAAGTGCTATTACTGCTATTCAGTCCATCTTGATATACAGAGTGCCACTCTTGGCTAAAAGGTCCTTCTCTGTATCACTGAAAGCAGTATTTGGAGTCTGTGATTTGTGCTGTATTTTGGGGCATCATGTGACCTAACCCTCTCTCTCTATATTTTACTGGATCTGTAATAAACTCTAACAGCTGTTTAAAAGTGACTGACGCCCCTCAGTTCACATCCTCGCTACATGTCAAGAATCCAACCCTCAAAAGAAATGTTACCCACTTGACTTTTGGGGGTCCCTAATAGCCTCTAGGTTGTAAGGGGTGCTACAATTATACATTCTTTATGTAGAATTTCAGCCCTGGTCCTCGGCACAAAGCTGTTTGTGAATTTCTACTATTGTTCTTTATTCTTTCTTTTTCCAGTAGCTGAAAGATGTATGTGAGGCCCAAAAAGGTATCTTTACAAGGCATTGTAGGGTGAATGGAAAAAGACACCATAAAAGTGAGGGAGCTTGAAATGAAAGCAGCACCAGCAGATCACCACCTCAGATTGCATTTTATTTGAATCCTTTCCAGAATTCAAAACAGTTTGTTAAATTACTCTCTACATCTCTAGGTATAAATCATGCACCTGCTCCTGCATCCTAAAAAGTGTAATTTACAACTTTGCTTCTAATACGTGATCTTTTATGTGCCAATATATCCTGTTTATGCTATTTCTGCAACATGCCATGTGCAATAATCGTTAAAGGAAAGCAAAGCATTTGGCCTAATCCTCAGATATAACACCATAAACAGCACTGTTTGGCACATGATATAAACAGTTACTGCACCACCTGGCATTGTAATGTACTCCAGGCCCCAGTGCAATATTGAAAGATCCGTCACTGTATGTTTCAGCGTCGTAAATAAATGTAATAAAAATATAATTGGAATTTTTATATTGAGCTGGGATCTGGGGTTTTAATGCAGACTCTTTTTTTCCCCAGATTAGAGCAGATTGCCATTTGAATTTTATGCAGGAAAAGTAAATTAGTCAAAAACTGTAGTGAAATTATATATTATTTTAAAAGCCCATTTAAAGTATATACAAAGTCAATTTGCATAGAGTGGGCAATAGTTACACACCTGTCAAGTTCCTTTGCTATATTTGTTCCATTGTGGAGGTTTCCCATCACTTCCTTTCCAGTAGATGCAACAGGAAGTGTGGGAAAACCCCTCTTAGACAGTTGTATCCCCATTGGAAGATCACCCCTTAATTCATGTTCCGGTGACAATTCAAAATGTTGGATTTTTCCATCACTTTTAATTCCAAGGACAGTGGTAACCTGGACAAATAGATAAAATGAAACTCCCTTTGGGCAAGAACATCAATAAAATACTCACAGGGGTTCTCACCCTTTAATGAGAAAGACTTTTGTTATATACACTTTAGTCAAATATAGTTAAAAAAAAAGTTTTAGTGAGATGTGACCTATGATCTGCTCCCCTTGCTTGACCTACTTCAGCTTGGCAATAGCAGGTCAGTTTCCGGATTAGACTCCCACTACCTGCATGGAAATCTGACCCCAGAGTTTGATTGGCCACGGATACAGTGGGGAAGAGTTAGCATTCTTGATGTTACATGGGGCTCTGTTTTATCTACTCACTTCCAGTTCTTACCAGATGGGAAGTGAGGGAAACTCTCTAATGAAGCCCACAGATAGCAGTTAAAACCTGGCAGGAGTTTTAATCCTTTCCATCTTTAAAAAACATTTTTGGTTTGGCATACACTTTTAAGGATGTCTTCCTCTCTACTTTCTGTCCCTAAGAAAATCTCTGTCTAGTCATACAGAATATTATTTGCTTTCACAGAGTAGTTGGTAATAGTATGTCAGCCGTCTAAGCGGTTTCCTCAGTTCTAATGAGTGTCAAGAACATACCCCAGCACTTACAGCCACACAGGTAACTCAGTCACTTTACACCAATTGCCATGGAATGTGTCCAGGGTGCACACTGTCTGCATCCAGGTGCAGACACCCGGATCCACAAGGTTGTGCAGGTTTGGGTGTGCGTGTGACAGTGCATGATTGCAATTACACGCAGCAGTAATTGCAATTACACGCAGCACCCAGGGGCGTCCCGAGGTTGGGTGACACCCGGAGCGGTAACCGAGTGTCACCCCGCCAAGACGTCACTGCGCGTGCGCGATG
This sequence comes from Nanorana parkeri, assembly GCF_000935625.1. NCBI lineage: Eukaryota > Metazoa > Chordata > Amphibia > Anura > Dicroglossidae > Nanorana > Nanorana parkeri. The sequence continues at coordinate 608,317 of NW_017307164.1, read as the reverse complement.
ACGTCATCGTGCACGTGCGGCAGTATTCTGATACCTGCCGGCGCCCATCTTGGTGATGGACGCCGGCATAGAGAGAAGGGGACAGTCACCCGGTGGAATAAGTTATGCCGCCGTGTCCCCTCCTCTCTCCTGATACTGCTGGGCGTTTGGTCCATGACAGAGCGCCCGACTTTTCAGAGGGCGGTGACACCAAAATGACTTTGAGTCATTTTGGTGTCACCCCTCCAATG
>NW_017307164.1:600949-607454 GCF_000935625.1 Nanorana parkeri | reverse complement strand
AAATTGCCTTGAGGTCTTTTTGTTTCCCCCCCTCCAATGGTGTCACGCGGGTGCGCGGGCCGCACCCCCCGCACCCCCCCTTGTGACGCCACTGGCAGCACCTGTTCCTTCCGGTCTTTTTACAGGTGTGCATGCCGCATTGATGTGTACGCCCATCTGAATGAACCCAAAGTCATAACTCCCACTGACTGAAGAGCTCTTGCTTTGACTCAGAAGTATTGATGGGAAAATCTGCTTAGGTTTGATTTGTGGGCAGGTTTGTCAAATGTGCCAAAAAAGCTTGCAATTTGCAAACTTCAATGCAAACCTCATAGAAGTTAAGGGAAGGTGAATACTTCAAAATCAATTCTCTCCATTTTCAAAGATAAATGGCAAGGTATTGTCAACCAAAGGGAAAGGGGAGCGCGGCACTGCCAAGGGGACATTGTACCAGTGCAAAAAAATAAATAAAATGAATAAATACTGATCAGTGCGGAGAGGGTGACTTTGAGGGTGACATAGGAAAGACACCAATTATTTAAATGACATGCTTCAGACATGCCAAGCATATTGCACAATCACTAGAGACTCTGTAAGCAGTTTGAGTGAGCAGCAATGTAAGAGGGAGAGACAAGGTAAGTTTAAAAAAAAAAACTAAAATACAAAATTACAGTCAGAGACAAGCGCCTTTTTATTATTCTGCATTTAAAGTGTGAAAGATGAAGCAGGTTTTTAAGGTGAAATTAAAGTTATAGTGGATTATTTCAAAGATAAGAGGCAGAAATATTGACCATAATAAAGTATAGGAACGTCACCAGCACACAAGCACGACAGAGACTTAGATGTCAGTGCAAATCCATTTGTTTGGTGACGTTCCTATACTTTATTATGCTGAATGCGGCGCCATCCGTGGTCATTGCAAGCACCCTCATAGACGTTTGGGAGTTCCGGTAACGAGTGCTACAGGTCCTTGGACTTTTAGAAATATTGACCAGACATGCCACACATCAAAGTTAGAATTCTAACTAGAGTGCAGTAGAAGGAAGATGACACACAGCATACACAAGAATTCTAGAATTTCTTCTAAACCTCATTGGCTCACATCCCCATTTATCTTTGTAGTATACATTTCTAGGAAACCTCATTTGGTAAAACACTTATCTCATGCAGCTTTTTAAGGAGAAAACCAATATATAGATATTATTTGTCACTGTTAAAATTAAGGCATATTGTACATAATGCATAGACAGTATTGCAACAATTGTCACAATACCTGGGAATCCGTGACATATTTTCACTCTACTCCCTGGTGCTTGGCTGTCAGCCTATGGTGATTTACATGGCTGCAGCCAATCTGCACTCCTTCTCCCCTATTTAGCACTACCTCATTTGTTGCTCTTGGTTTGGGCAACAAGTCTAATTTCTTGTGCCCGAACCCATTGTTTCTCTAGCTATCCCTGTGATCTTCATTCCCTGTGTTTATCTGTGTTTAACAGCTGGTTTCCCTGTTTGGCTTAATTCCCTGCTTCGTTCTCAGAGTTCCTGCTATAGTCTAATTCCTGTGTGTGCCTTTGATTATTGCTGAAGACTTCCCATTGCTTTCACCAGTGTGCTGTGAGTCTCTTTATTCTGCCTTCTTTGCTTAACTACTTCAGTGTTTTCCCACTCCAGCCATTGAGTGTCTGCTTTCTCCTATCTACTGGCATTCTTTGTACTTCAGCCTAACTTTCTCTAGAGTACTGCAGTTCTGTTACTTACCTTTCTAGTGTATGCTCAACCTTGCAACACATTTACTCCTTTACTTCTGAGCTCCACTCTTTCCTCGTATCTATGTTCTATATGTTCTATACCTACTTGTATTGCACACTCCCTGTGGCATTTACCTCCTTGACCTGCACTTCGTATTTTACCTTCTTTGTGAACCGAGGTACCACTGTACTTTGTTTCTTTGCGCTTCTAAGTGTACCTCTAGCTACTCACCTTTCCCGTGTACTACTGTTTCTAGTGTCCTTGCACTGCTCTCTCTTCACTGTATCCTCTGCTGTGTGTTTTGCACCATTGCTTGTGTCTCTCTCTTCTTATGTGCCACAGTTCCTATCCTCCTCCCGGTTTCAGGTTTCTCTCCTACCTGTCTCTGTATCTAGTTCCCCAGTGCTTTCACTAGCCCCTCAGTCTGTGTAGGTGCACTAGAGGGCCGCAACCTGGAAGGAGTCCGACAGCAGAAACATCCTCACCATTAGGGGCCCTGTAGAAAACCTGGCCCTTCTTAGACTCTGTGCCTCTAATGCGTCCCTGATAAGGCACAGACCATTAGTTTCTAGTCTCTTTGTGGCCAACATCATTGATATCACTCCAGTCCCTGCCTTCTATCTACTCCATAGTCCTGAAGCTTATCTCCTCTAGTGCCCTGGCCTGCAGATCGTGACAACAATCTCCTATAGAATGCATTTTGTAACTGACAGAAGACTACTATGGCGATGGGGTATGGGGTGCTTCGGTGAACTGCACAATCTGGTGATTTGGTGCAGTAAACTGGACCGCAATAGTGCAGTGATGTGCTGCTAACAAAGACTATGCTGCTGACCCTGAAAACAAAAACATAAAAACACTATAACGCAGATTTTTTTTTAATTTGTAAAAAAATGTTTAAGCAGAAACAAAAACAAAAAAAAACATGAAAGAAAAAAATAAAGCCCCCTCCAATAAATCATCCATTAAAAAGAATGGGATGGACCAGCAGCTAAAGAACAACTGAAATTGTTGATGACGCACAAAAAAGTAATCCTAAAAAGGACTGTTGGGTCTATTTGCTGTGAATACAGAGGGTGGTGCACACCGCTCAAGCCAACCACACTGCAATTTACTGTGTTTAAAGCATCCATTAAAAAGAATGGGATGGACCAGCAGCTAAAGAACAACTGAAATTGTTGATGACGCACAAAAAAAGTAATCCTAAAAAGGACTGTTGGGTCTATTTGCTGTGAATACAGAGGGTGGTGCACACCGCTCAAGCCAACCACACTGCAATTTACTGTGTTTGTCTGTGTTTGGCGCTGTCTTGTCTGTGTTTGGCGCTGTCTTGTCTGTGTTTGCAGTCTTAATTCCCTGCTTCGTTCTCAGAGTTCCTGCTATAGTCTAATTCCTGTGTGTGCCTTTGATTATTGCTGAAGACTTCCCATTGCTTTCACCAGTGTGCTGTGAGTCTCTTTATTCTGCCTTCTTTGCTTAACTACTTCAGTGTTTTCCCACTCCAGCCATTGAGTGTCTGCTTTCTCCTATCTACTGGCATTCTTTGTACTTCAGCCTAACTTTCTCTAGAGTACTGCAGTTCTGTTACTTACCTTTCTAGTGTATGCTCAACCTTGCAACACATTTACTCCTTTACTTCTGAGCTCCACTCTTTCCTCGTATCTATGTTCTATATGTTCTATACCTACTTGTATTGCACACTCCCTGTGGCATTTACCTCCTTGACCTGCACTTCGTATTTTACCTTCTTTGTGAACCGAGGTACCACTGTACTTTGTTTCTTTGCGCTTCTAAGTGTACCTCTAGCTACTCACCTTTCCCGTGTACTACTGTTTCTAGTGTCCTTGCACTGCTCTCTCTTCACTGTATCCTCTGCTGTGTGTTTTGCACCATTGCTTGTGTCTCTCTCTTCTTATGTGCCACAGTTCCTATCCTCCTCCCGGTTTCAGGTTTCTCTCCTACCTGTCTCTGTATCTAGTTCCCCAGTGCTTTCACTAGCCCCTCAGTCTGTGTAGGTGCACTAGAGGGCCGCAACCTGGAAGGAGTCCGACAGCAGAAACATCCTCACCATTAGGGGCCCTGTAGAAAACCTGGCCCTTCTTAGACTCTGTGCCTCTAATGCGTCCCTGATAAGGCACAGACCATTAGTTTCTAGTCTCTTTGTGGCCAACATCATTGATATCACTCCAGTCCCTGCCTTCTATCTACTCCATAGTCCTGAAGCTTATCTCCTCTAGTGCCCTGGCCTGCAGATCGTGACAACAATCTCCTATAGAATGCATTTTGTAACTGACAGAAGACTACTATGGCGATGGGGTATGGGGTGCTTTGGTGAACTGCACAATCTGGTGATTTGGTGCAGTAAACTGGACCGCAATAGTGCAGTGATGTGCTGCTAACAAAGACTATGCTGCTGACCCTGAAAACAAAAACATAAAAACACTATAACGCAGATTTTTTTTTAATTTGTAAAAAAATGTTTAAGCAGAAACAAAAACAAAAAAAAACATGAAAGAAAAAAATAAAGCCCCCTCCAATAAATCATCCATTAAAAAGAATGGGATGGACCAGCAGCTAAAGAACAACTGAAATTGTTGATGACGCACAAAAAAAGTAATCCTAAAAAGGACTGTTGGGTCTATTTGCTGTGAATACAGAGGGTGGTGCACACCGCTCAAGCCAACCACACTGCAATTTACTGTGTTTGTCTGTGTTTGGCGCTGTCTTGTCTGTGTTTGGCGCTGTCTTGTCTGTGTTTGCAGCTATCTTGTCTGTGTTTGGCGCTGTCTTGTCTGTGTTTGGCGCTGTCTTGTCTGTGTTTGGCGCTTAGGCAAACTATACCCACCCTAACTAATTGCTAGCGAAATAAAAAAGAACAACATAAATGTCCCTTTTACTTGCCCAAATCTTTGGGCATGTGATGAGCCAAGGATCATTTGAAATGATGTCACCAGCACACCAAAAATCCTTTCAGGATAACCATGTGTTCATTTAATAAGAACCATGTCAAGTAAAAACAAGCACTTTCATCAGGCTTAACATTGACGTCAATGTTAAGCCTGATGTATCCCTGTAACTAGCGATGCCATCCGCAGTCACTACAAGCATGGGAAAGAAGAGGAAGACCAGAATAAGAGACATCATTTAAGGTAAGTGCTAACATTTACATGGGGGGGGGGGAAACATTTTTTGTCTTTAATATCACTTTAAGTAGACAGCTGGACATTCACCCTAACAGGTTAGTTCATCTGGTTAAGCACTGGATCCAGGTCTGTCTTACTGTTTTTAATCCTTGATTACTTCTGTCAATTGTTTGGACTGTGTTCAAATTCATGTTATCTGTGCTTATCCCACTCCCTGACCTGTTATCTATTCTATTGTCTATCTGAGCCCTACCTAGCTGGCCAGGACCTGGACTTTGTTTAGGATGGGCTTGTCTATGCATATTCTGACCATCCTGCTACTATCTCCTGTTTGCTCTAACACTTTTCTAGCATCTGTCCTGCCCATTATTTGGCTGACACCACTGGTGGCCCAGTGTCTCCTCCAAACTCTGACTTTAGAGTTAAACAAACATCAAAGTCATTGTGGCCCCTTGGCTTCATGCTGGAACAGTAGCAGAAGGAGGCATATTTCCAAAGCCTCAGTATACCTTCATTTGGAAAATAATCTGCCCTCTCTGACTGGTTAAATGAAAAATAAAATAACATGTTGTAGGTTTACTTCACAGAACAATATAGCCATGTGACAGTTATTTTTAGCTCTCAATCGTTACGGCAAATAATGTTGTTTTATAGCTACTATTGAATTACACCTTTTATATCATCCTGCAGAAATTGGGCCGGTGCAGCATTTATACATTCCAATTCTCTGTACATATTGCATGTGGCTTTGTGCTACAGAGGTTGGGGGTAACAGTATTTTTACACATACATATAACTCATATTTGACTTTCTAAAGAGTACATATTAAATAAAGACACCTTTCACCACCGTTACACAGATATCTAAAAAGGTATTGCACAGAGAGGAAGACTTTGAAACTCACCTACTTTACGCTTAAAATAGGTCACAAATCCACCCGGAGTTCTATTTCTAATGAGAAGGAGAACTTGTAGGGTGACCTTAGGCTAACTGCTTCTAGGTAACAGCTGCTGTAATGTAGACTTATTATTCGAGCACTTGTATCAGTAACATGTACTATAGCTCCAAGTAAAGCCATGGGCAACATGTCTAGAAAATAATTAGGCTTTGTCTATAAAATGTGACTCCCTTTCTTCAAATAAATCACCATTTATGGGTTGGGAATCATGAAGGACAACCTAGTGGACACCCCTTGGCCATATATGGACAGACTAGGTGGAGTTTATACAGCTGGGGGGGAGTCTAATGTAGTTTTGTTTATTCTGAAATGTTTTTTGCTTGCAGGAAATAGTTTATTATAGCTTTCTGCTGTTCCTTCACTGTCCAATCACAGACCGGATTTGATGTTAGTTCAAACTGCATTGTTCAACTGCAGTGTAGACTGCATAGAGGCTTAGGAGGTGCAGGACCTGACTATGGTAACTGCCCGGGGGACCTGAATTTGATGTATAAATACCCATATACCAATGGGTTGTGTTTTCCTAGGGGATAAGTTTGGGGTACCACATCCAAAATCATATACAACAACAAAGTAAACAGTGTTGGTTGCTCATGTGGGTGCCTGAAAAGTATTTATTTTTCTTTAATGTGTATATCTATATATATCTATCTATATATAGATATAGATAGATATA
>NW_017307164.1:598250-600939 GCF_000935625.1 Nanorana parkeri | reverse complement strand
TAGATATACACATATATACACACTACAATAACAACTGGACAGAGCCAGCCGTGAAGTGCTATTTATTGTGTGGGACCTGCTAGATGTCACCGCTAGCTCTGCCCAATTGTTTTTATTTTCCTGGCATCTGACAGATGCTTAATTATGCGGCGGGAGTTCATCGCATGCGGTTGAATCAGTGTGCGTTGTTTTTTTAAAAATTATTTTTAATTTTCTTTTTTAAAATATTTTAATTTTCCATTTTTCTATTTTTTAAATAATTTTTCAACATTTTCTTTTCCATTGCATTTAACTTATTTTCTATTCTGCTCTCTACCTTGGAGGTAGCGAGCAGAATAGCTGAGCAGAATGCCACTCGGCATCATTCAGCTATTCACTTAATGCCATTCGGCCCCTATGAGAATAGGGGCAAATGGCAGTGAGTGAGTTGCCGGAGCTTCGGCTCAGCCTATCCAGATGTTGGATAGGCTGAGTCAAAGTCCTTCTGCACTTCGGCTCAGCAGCTGATGTGCGGCTGATTTTAGCCGTACAAGACTGAAGTGAATAGCCGAACAGCGTTCGGTTCACTTTACTTCGGCTGGGTTATTCACTCGTCTGCCTTCAGCAGCAAAGTGAATAACCCCCTAAGTGTATGATCAGCCTAAAAGGTGAGTTGCAATAGAACATGATGTAATTATGCTGTCTGAGAGCATTTCATGTTTGAGCTAGTTGGGTTTTAAAGCTGCAGACAGCAATAACAAATAGCTCCCTAATTCTTGAGTCAACTATTGACACTATTTAGCTAACTGCATTTATGATACAATGTAACAAGTTTGTATCTTTTGAATTGTTAAGTCCAATATGGTTTAAGCAGCTATTCTCTTTTATCTACAAATATTCATGTAAAAGATATTGAAATGTGTATAGTAAAGAATGGACTTTGCTTCTACATTACAGTGGAAAGATATTTGTTTTTCTGCTGAAGTGCCCATCATTAGCTGGAGCTCAGCAGCTGCGTTCGATACCGGTTGCCATTACCTGGAGCTGTGCAGGGAATATAAGCAGAGAAGTGGGACACGGCTAAATTTAGAGCAGATCATTTACAGCCAGTCATAAAATATATTGTGAACAGCCACCGGAATATAATAGCACCGAGCATATACCTGTCAAGTGTATTCCAGGATGTAAAGTGACATCTTTGTCAAAGATTACTTTTCTGCTCCCGTTTCCTTTATTGCAACACATATTTCCATCAGTTTTAGTCTATAATAAGAAATTTGAGTAGTCCATACAATATTTAATATTTTGGCTTTCGGGGTCCCCCGCTCTTTTAGGGGACCCGGGACCATGACAGAACAGCTCAGGATGGAGAGCGGGGAGCAGACGTCCGTTCTCCACTCTGCTCTGTGTGAACACTGAGGCGTGAGTGCTTCACAGGAGTTCCAGCACGGTGCTGTGCTCAAGCCCCTGTACTGGCTGTGTGATAGTAATAAAGTTATAAAGTAAAAAATAATAAAAGAAAAAATGTAATTTTTTTAAAAAGTACAATGAAAGATAATAAGATAAATACAAATTTAAAAAAAAAAGAAAAATGTGTTTGGGGTGTTTGGCAGGAAGTGGGGCACATTGAGGCAGGCTAGGACCTCCAGCTGGTATAAGAAGAATAATGGGAGGTGTGAAATGGAAGTAAAATAATTCATAAATACATGACTGATGGATTCGTCGATTTCGTCCCTCTGTTAAAAAAACCCCCAATAAACACACAGACTGTACGACATGGATTTTAATGGCCACAGCAGCCCTTTTATTAAACAAATCAACTTTAACAATAACCAAAGTAATAAACGAAATAATATACAAATAAATACTCTTAACCACTGTTTGATCTGAGAAGGGGTCTTTGGGTGCCCAACAGCCCAAATAAAGCCTCTCCTAAAAACTCCTCCCATGTCCCCAGCCGCACCCCAACCAGCTTGAGGACAGTTACTGCTCCTAAGTTCCAAGGGCCCAGGCCCCCCCTCCCCCTACAAATACTGACACCAACAGGGGGAAGCACCCATACTAGCTGATGCCCCCCCCATTTGTGTAATTAACTCTGATTTTCAGACCCCCCAAAGACCCTGTAACCCTCCAAGCTGCCGTGACATAAAAAGAACCTTGCAACCAGCAGAACCAGAAAATTCAGGGAGGGAGGGTGGGACAACCTGCTTCCTCTGTCGATTTTCCAGAAAGAACGCAGTTCTAACCCATGCAGCTCCTCCCGTACACCTGACCCCAGTCAGGTAAGAGCAGCTAATTCCCATTTTATTTTTAACCCCTTCTCCTCGGACCATTCCTCCCCCCAGCCATGTAGCCCCTCCATTCAGTCTTTCTGGGTCTGTCTTTCATTGAACATAAGCCGTAGAAAAGAAAACAAACATTTACAGTACACTACACATTTACCGAAGGTCACATTCCATATGCATTGCGCATTTAGCACAATATAAACACAGTGAATGTTGATGAATACGTGATGAATGCAATTCAAGGACAGACTCCAGCACGGAATTAATACCATTTATTGGCTAACTTAAGCTATTAAATATGCAAGATTTTGTGATTCCTTTAGATTTCTTTATACCAAGCTTGATGAATGGGTTTAAGGAGTCCCAACAACTTGCATATTTAATAAACTTAAAATGACACTATGAATTGGTGCTGACACTGCCCT
>NW_017307164.1:589924-598239 GCF_000935625.1 Nanorana parkeri | reverse complement strand
AGTCAAGGTGGGCGACAGACGGACAGGTTGGGGTAAAGAATTCCAGAGGATGGGAGAGACTCTAGAGAAGTCCTGGAGGCGAGCATGGGAGGAGTTGCCAAGGGAGCTAGAGAGCAAGAGATCTTGGGAGTAGTGGAGGTGAGGAGAGAGTTACAATAGTCGAGACGAGATATAACAAGTGAGTGGATAAGCAGCTTTGTGGTTTCATTGGTGAGGAAGGAGCGTATTTTGGAGATGTTACACGAAGGTGAAGGGCGGCAGGATTTGGATAATGATTGGATGTGGGGAAGAGAGATGAGGTCCGAATTTAGAAGAGAATGGGTCCAAGGACAGAGCCTTGGGGGACCCCTACAGACAGGGGAGGAGGAGAGGAAGATGTCGGTTTGTAGGTTACACTAAAAGAGCATTTAGATAGGTAGGAGGAGAACCACGAGAGAGTCTTGTAGGCCAAGCGAGTGGAGTTTTTTGAGGCGCAGTGGGTGGTCGACAGTGTCAAAAGCAGCAGAAAGGTCTAATAGCAAGAGTAAGGAATAGTGGCCGTTGTTTTTAGCTGTTAGTAAGTCATTAGTGAGTTTTAGGAGGGCGGTTTCAGTGGAGTGTTGGGGGCGAAAGCCGGACTGTAAGGGATTGAGAAGGTTGTTATCGGTGAGGTGGCAGCTCAGGCGATTGTAGACGAGTCGTTCAAGGAGTTTGGAGGTGAAGGGGACTTAGAAGATAGGTCTGAGATTGTTGAGGTTGGTGGGGCCGAGTGAAGGTTTTTTGGGTATTGGGGTGACAAGTGCATGTTTTAGAGGGGTACAATGTCCTGGGCAGTGAGTGAGTTAGTGGGTGGTGGCGGTGTGGGACAAGAGAGTTAAAAGTAGAAAAGAGTTGACGAGGTTAGTTAAGGTGTTTGAATGTATTTTTAAGATTTAACTCCTGAGTTTAGGGTCATATAGCTTGTGAAACTTATATGACACATGGCTGACCTTATAGGAGTAAAACTAACCAGTCTCTTTACTGGTGGAATACATTGCTTGGCCACTAGGTGGCAGCCCTTATTCATGTAAATTTACAATGCCAGGTGGCAATTAATATATGCTGTATTTTTACAGGACATGGTGGTCAAAGGAATTGTTTTCCCTTAGGAATCATGTGCATCAGACTGCCTTTTCCTGTGATTCCAGTGCAGGAAACACATTCACAATAGTCTGTGATGGGTAGTATAGGTCTGATGCATAACATATCTAGTATGCTGGTCCACACTGGATAAAGATGGTTGCTAAAACATTTTTTGTCCACTGATCCATACTTTCCCATTCAAGTCAATGACATGGGGTCCTTCGCAATGCAAATGTAATTATGCACACTAGCTGCAAAATTAACTTTAGATAAAAGATGCCGGTGTTACCCATTGCAACGATTCAGTACACATATTTTATTCTTGCAGAGGAAATATGCTCACCACTCCTCCAGCAATGTGATGTCCCTGAGCTCCCTCGCTGGTGTCCTCATCTTTGCCGGATCTTCTTCTGGGTCTGGGATCTTTGGACTTATTCATTGGCCATGTTGTGATGAAGTAACATTCCTGGTATAGTTGCACATATTTGTGGCCAAATGTTTGTGCAACTAAAACTTCTGCTTTTAAGGCATACTGTTAAGGTGCCCATACACTGTACGATTATCATACGATAATCGCGGGAAGTCCCGCGATCGTACGATAATCGCAAAGTGTATGGAAGCCGTGCGACCGTTTCTACTGTATGGTCGCACGTCTTCCATCGAACAATCAGGCTTGAAAACCCGCAGAGAATCGTGCGATTCTCGGCGGGTTAGTGGCCTGCTTGTTCGACAACTGCCAAACGGGCCGTTGTGCGCACACTGCCTGTTTGCAGTCATCGGAAGCCCGCCCCTCATTGCAGTCATGATCGCAAGTACGATCTGCCTGTCCAAGATGGACAGATTGTACAAACTTTTAATTAGCTTACAACCATTGCAAGACAAAAGTCTTGCGATGGTTGTAAGGTGTATGGGCACCTTAAGGCAGGGTAATTTGTTTTGTTGCAGGCTAGCTGGCAGGTGCGCTGGGGACCTTTTTGTGTTTTGTATTGTTGTCAGCCTTCCCATGTGCACCCTGCTATAAAGGCTGGTTATACATTTTATGCGGTTACCATCTTTTTCCAGTTTGACTATTTTGGTTGTGGGGACGCACTGGGGGTCCCAGCGTGCCTTTTTGATTGCTGGGCCTCCAGTGTGTCCCTGCACCTTCTGAGGAGGAGTGGGCTACCTCCTGGTACACCTGCATCTAATTTATCGACTGCATTATGCTCACACTTGGAGACTCATACTAATAGAGTTAGGACCACACTTTACAGAGGTGCCTTGACGGTGGCAGTGTGTCTTCCACATATTTTTGGCCAAATGTTTGTGCAACTAAAACCTCTGTTTTTAATGCATACTGTTAGACGGGGTAATTTGTTTTGTTGCAGGCTAGCTGGCAGGCGTCCTGGGGACCTTTTTGTGTTTTGTATTCTGATCAGGTCTGCCTGAAAAACTTGACGGGTGGACCTGATCGGAAAGTCAGTGTGAAAGGGGCCTAAAATGTAACTTCACTTTTCTTGAGAACAAAAAAAAACAATCTCCTCTGTACATTTCATGTACATTTAAAAATGTTTTATCAAATGTTGTTGTAGATCCCTACCCGATACTGTTCTAAAATAATTGCTCTTGGTTTTGCCATGTCCATTCCAGACTATTTCCTAAATGGGAGGATATGACTTACCGTATTTTGCGGTCCATAAGACGCACCGGACCATAGGACGCAGGGAGGTCCGGCGCGCCTTATGGAGCACTCGACAGACTGTAGCTTCTGACACAGCTTCTATGACAGAAGCTGTGACAGAAGCTGCAGTTAGTGACCGCTGAGACAGGTGGCGCTGTGATTACAGCGCCACGGTCTCAGTGATCACACAGAGCAGACGAAGAAAGTCCGTTCTTCGTCTGCTCTATGGTGATCTCGATCGTCACCGCTGCTCGGTTTTAATACGAGTGATCTCATTAGATCACTCGTATTAAACGAGCAGTGGCTCCTACTGCTGAATACGATCGCCGCCGCCGCCGCTGCTCGGCTTTAATACGAGTGATCTCATTAGATCACTCGTATTAAACGAGCATTGGCTCCTACTACTCGCCCGGCGCCCGAAACTGCATGTCTCGGGCATCGGGATTCGCTCCATAAGACGCAGGCACATTTCCCCCCTCCTTTTGGGGGAAAAAAGTGCGTCTTATGGAGCGAAAAATACGGTAATTATAACCCCTTGGTGCATTCTCAGTGCTCTAATAAGAAAATATTCCATGTCTGCATCCCTTTACCAGACAAGCCGAGGGAAAAATGAACATTTCGACTGCAGGGGATGCCTAAAATGTTACTTTTAGGCCTTACCTGCCAATCACAGAGCAGAAAATGACTTTTCTGGAGGCATTGTGTAGAGCACCAATGCACAGACTTAATTTTTGACAGTTTAGAAAATTACAACTGCTGCAGATTACATGCAATCTATTTGTTTAATAACATATTCCCCCAAAAAAACTTGTTTAGCAATTTTATGATATATTAATTTTTATGGTTGAGTTTTCCTTTAAATAAACAGTATATAAGGACATAAATAAGTCAAGAGTTAATAATTTTTAATATTTAGAAAATAATTTCACGCAGACCGAAATCTATCACATTCACCGCAGGATTTAAGAAAAGCCGATTCCCTGGAATGTCAGGCAACGTTGCCAGGGGTGAGCCTCCTTTGTGTCGTTTTTCCTGCTCTGTAATAAAAGGGAACAGACGCAAGATTTTGTCAGGATTTCTGAATTTTAATGACAACACAGCTGCTGCTCTCAGAGTCAATCCATTCACTGACACGATACATAAACGAGGGGGCTAATTAATGGTCTGTAGAAAAGATTTGCAAAAGTAGATTATTTTGGGGGCTACAGTTCTAGTGGATGTTTATATAATATGGGGGGGGGGATGTTCTGCCCCGGGCGCCCATAACTCTGGTTACGCCACTGCTGTCATGCCAATTCTCCATCTTGCTTTGTTTTGGAGTCACAGGGCTGAATGAAAGAATGCAGTTCAGGAAACAGACAGCCAGGCCATTTAATTTGCAGGAGGAGGTCATCAGGTCTACAGGTTTTCTATAGGGGCCCATTTGTCACATTTATCTGTTATGACAATGTATATGGCACCCAATGTTACAGCAGTGCACAAGGCACCGGCACTACGCTGCAGCGCAAAGCACTTGACGTGTGTTGCAGTGCGCTGCATTAAAAAACAGGGTCATGTCTGATTTTTGGTTTGTTGACGTGTGTTCACAGCCCATTCATATTGAATGGTCTGCCTTAGCACACCACACGTTAATGTATAAGGTAATGCCTGGGGATGCACTGATACCGATACTGGTATTGGTGCTGATGCCGAGTATTTGGCCGATTACTCATACCAGGTGATGAGGGAGCATGGAGACGGCTTCCCTACTAATCGAGAAGCTGGGTGGCGAGTCTTTACATGCCACCTGGCTCCCCGGCTAATCAGAAAGCCATGTGGTGAGTTATTACACGCCGCCTGGCTTCCTTAATAGGACTTCCGGTATCAGGGCATTCATAATAATCCTTCCCTGATCCCACTCATATGCACCTCCCGCAGGAGCGGGGACGTTTTAAGATTTTAAACAGTTGGCAATAGCTGCTACATACAAACGTTCAGGCAGCTATAGAGCCGCCCCAAAGGCTTGCACAGTGCTGGGGAAGTGTGCACCCCACCTCCACCACCGCCGCTGCTGACTATCCCAGGCTAGCTGTCTCCTGTGTGGGCCTGGGACTGGCATGGCAGCTCTCTGTACCTCGATCAGACCTAGATCAGCACAGTTCCAGCGGCTGGATCTCCCCTCTGGTCACTGAAAGTGGAAGTGATGTGTATTACATCACTTCTGGTTTCAGTGTGCCATTCCTTCAGCTGCTGTAGCTGCAGAAGAACCTGGTGAAGCAGATCTCCGCTTCATCAGGTTGTTTGGGGTCCCTAGGTGTTATTAGGGGTCTAATAGACCTGTCACTATATCTGTGCTATCACATAGGGGGCATGTTAGACCCCTAAGTGATAGCAATAAAGTTAAGCGTAAAAAAAATTAGTCACATATCAAACATTTTTAAAATCATGTACATGCACATACAAATGCAAACACGCGTCGGGTGTGCCTATGTGTGAAAACCACAATTGCACCACACATGTTACATATCACCACGGACGTCAGAGAGCAATAATTCTAGGGCCATATATTACTGTTAATTGCTAAATTGATGACCAGTAAAAGCTTTTAAAGTGTCGCCTATGGACAAGTTTGCATAAGGTAGTTTGTTGCGATTTCACCGACGCAAGCAATTTTACGGCTTGACATGTTTGGTACCTGATGTGACCAAAGAAATGTAGCAGAATACATGTTGGCCTAAATGCATAATGGAGTATTTATTTGCAATGTTTCATAACATAATGTAGGGAAAAGTTTATTTCAACATATTTGGTACTTTTTTCTTTATATAGTAAAAAATAAAACCTCAGTGGTGGTTAAATATCAATAAAAGAAAGCTCTATCTGTCCCCAACAAATGGCACAAAATTCATTTTGGTACAGCGTTGCATGACTGGATAAATGTCAAAGAGCTGAATATTGAAAAATTGCCTGGATAGGAAAAGGGTTTACCACCCCGGTCTTCAAGCTGTTAACACACCGCAGCGGCCCAGAGAAATGTGAATTGGCCCAAACCCATCTGTAAAGAGGTTCCGAAGTTAAAAAAAAAAGAAGAAAAATGTATATAATTTTATTTGGTGCAAAGAATTTGCTCCCTTTTCAAGTCCGATGTGGTTCTCTATCACTGCGACTTAATATTATATTGCATTTTATTTTTGAACTGTTTTTGGAAACCTCCATGCACAAATGCTAATGTAGGGAAAGGTTTTTCCCCACATTTTTATTTCATTTATTTTAGATAAAGGAATTATCAACAATTTGTGTTTGGTTTTTTGTTCAATTAAAGGAATTTTTTCTAATGCATTGTGTGTTTACTTACACTTTGTTTAACCCTTTAGTGAATGAGTAGGGCTACAAGTACCCCTACTCATTCACAAGGGGGGTAGCATCTGGGGGAAAGGTGGTACCTGGATGCAGATGAGCCCCCCTGCCCACAGGCCCCCACAACCACCGGGTCAGAGTTGTGGTGAAGAGGCCTTAGTCCCCATCGGCATGTGGTCTGGTATAGTGGAGGGAGGACTGCTTGCTCATCCCCCCCTTTTCTGCCCAGAAAAGGGGGGGGGAAATTAACTTTCGGGGAACCGCACGCTGTTTTTTCTTTTCTTCTACTTGGGGTTCCCCCCAACATCCCTACCAGACCTAAAGGTTCTGGTATGAATTGGCAGGGAAACCCACGTGTTTTTTTTAAATTATTATTTCTGAAAACAGTTAAAGTGACATTAACCACTTGCTGACCGTGGTGTTTACCCCCCCCCCTCCTGTCCAGGCCATTTTTCAGTATTTAGCGCTGCGGTACTTTGACTGACATTTATTCCGTCATGCAACACTGTACTGAAATGAATTTGATACAATTTTTTGGGGGACAGATAGAGCTTTTTTTTGGTGGTATTTAATCACCACTGGGGTTTTAATTTTTTACTATACAAATGTTTTCTTTTCTTTTTTTCCATGATGTTATAAAACAATTATTATTACCCACTTTTTTAGTAAAACATAAAAGACGCGGTCACGTCGGGTAAATAGACACCAAACATGTCAAGCCTTAAAATTGTGCGTACCCGGGAAAACGCAAAAAACTACCAGCCGGGAGGTGGCTGAAGGCTTTTTTTTTACCCCCACCCAATGTTAGTGTCAGGACTTAGCTTAAATGATGTCTCTTAATCCGATCATCTTCTTCTTTACTGTCCTTTGCAGATGTTCCTCCAGCGCTGGAGCGGGTCTCCAATCCACCGCTGACTCCTCTTTCCTCCTCTTCTCTCATGTCCCACGCTGTCTATGCGGGTGCACGCTGCTCCATAGACTTACCTTGTGTCTCTCCTTGTCTCCCGGCCGAACATCTGATCTACCCAAGATCCTTTGCAGCCGCCCAAGAAATTTTCAGATGTTCGGACGGGAGCGTGCGGTGAAGACACAGGTAAGTTTAAACCTGTTTCAAAAGTTTTTTTTTTTTTAAAGTTTTTGCATATATCTACTGCTTCTTTAGCTGTAGATATAGGCAAAAAAACGTGAGGGTTTAAACACTTTTGTGTATTCTGTGACAGCTGTCAGATTCTTTTCATTCTGGATGAAGTGTTCTCAAAGAAGCAGAAGCTGATGCAGAATAACTCAGATCTCTCAGATTCTTTCATTATTTACATTTTGTAACAATATTGTGTTACTTTGCCTTCATTTGAGATTCAAGTGCAAAGAAGCCAGAGAGCAGAGGATTGGAGTTTGGGATGTGGTAGAGCAGGAGATGAGCAGCAGACAAGTCAGCAAAAATTGTGTGATTGGATCATATCATCATGAACTAGAATCTCAAAGGAATGTTTGTGGAATGTGTAATCCATGCCCCATAGAAAGAAGATGAAAGTAAATCGTTCAAGAAAAATCATTACTGTTCCATTTTATAAATCTGTTCCATATATAAACATTGAATGCATCATAAATATATATGGAGCATAAATAAAGCTTTATGTTCCATTTATAAATATTTAAAGTCTGAGGAGACTGTAAGAAAAAACTATTTTCTGCCCAATGGTGTTATTGCAGTAACAAGTCTCAATAAATTTCCCAACCTCCCATGCACACTGTCAATAAAAAAAACAAAAAAAAAATTGCCCTGCTGACTGTCGTCAATACTTATTGAGGGGAATTTATCAACACCGGAGCAGACAAAATCTGGAGCAGTTGCCCAGAGCAACCAATCAGCTTCTATCCTAAGTTAGTTCAGTTGAGATTTCAAAATGAAAGAGAGTAGCTGATTGGTTGCCATGCACAGCTGCTCCAGATTTTGTCTGCTCCAGTTTTTATAAATTCCCTTCATTGAGTCACGTTGAGCAAGAATGCAGCAAGTTAAGTCACAGCTCTTAATCTGCCAACATCTTGGGGGTCAGTCACGCAGAAAATATTGAAGCCATTGGACCAGCATGACAAGAAGGCTGCTGGGATTTTTAAATATTTAAAAGCAGAAAAACAGCCATCCCCATATTCTACTTAGCACAGGTTTACTTAAAATACACTCTCCGGGCTGCGGCACCCCAACCCCCCCCACCCCCCC
>NW_017307164.1:577197-588302 GCF_000935625.1 Nanorana parkeri | reverse complement strand
CCCCCCGAATTCCCCTCCGCCCACTTTCTGGCCCCCACTTGGGTATTGGTATTGGAATTGTTTTACTTTTTTATTTTAATACTTTTTTTTAGGTCCAGTCATGTGACACTGCAAAGTCACTTTCATTTCTGCCTCTCCTCCGGGCTGAGTGCTACTGCAATGAATGGTGCTCTCTGCACCACTACATTGAAAAGTGCGCCACGGAGGCAGGGCTGTGGCACCATGCATTTACAGTATATTTATCAGTCTTTTTTGGGTTTTTAATAACACCTGGGGGACATTTTAAAAGAATAAGAATTTAGTTGGGCATTAAGTGTTGTTAATGTTTAAGAAATGAGGATGAGCAAGACATTCAAAATGTCCTCTGCGAGCAATTCCAGCAACAATCAGTTTTTGCATGCATTGTAAATGTACAAACGATGTATGGTAATGACCTATAATGCATTATGGTAAGTAGAACGTCATTCTTTAAGTCGAGTGGAAGCAGCACTGATATGCAAACAATGTTTTTATATAAATATACAGTATATAAATGTATGAAGTTAAAACTATAGTGGTTTTTCCATTCTTTATATAGTAGCAAACAGGTTATATTAGTGGCCATGGGTCTGATCATGATGATAGTATGTACCAGATAGGCCCATAATAGACCAAAGAAGCAAACATTGTCATGGCCAGTGGTATTACAAAGAGGAGGTGTAGATCCTTCTTTCAATCTGTGATTTGTGCTACACCGTGGAAGAAGTGCACATAGATGCCAATGTGACAGGAGTGCTGATGAGGGGTGAGCGTCAGACAGCCACCTTGGCTGACTTTGCAGATCATGCTACAGTCATATAATTGGGCATAACAGAGCTCATACAGTGCATTGTGTCATTTATTACAGTAGAACGGAGCAATTGTTGTCACTGTCAAGTGTAAGAGATTTGTGGAATTTAAACAGTGTTATGACCTGCCAAAGGTGGAGTAAAGAGGAAAGTAAACTCAGAAAAGTGATACTGGCTGTCATGAGGTTCCCAGGCCAGTGCTATATTAAATGCTGAGTTACCCTGCTATTAGATTCAGATCCGGCAACTGGCCAACCATATGTGTGTCTTAGAAGTACAGGTGAAACTCGAATAATTTGAATATCGTGCAAAGTTCATTTATTCGGCCGCAGCTCCTGCCTACACGCCCGACGGCCGCAGCTCCCGCCCACACGGCCGCACGCACGATGGAAGCGGAATATCATCCGCCGACACCGGGACCGGCAACAGCACGCCACCTTCCGGGACCTCGTCCAGTCCTCTCTAGCCAGGTAAGACATCCCCCGAAAATAAGACCTAGTGTCTTTTTTTGTGCAAAAAAGAAATAAGAGTGTCTTATTTTCGGGGAAACACGGTAATTACTGATGTCTTCTGACTTGACTTTGGGTTGTAACAGGAACACAAGTAATCGAGGCATCTAAGATTTACTCATTTGCAGAAAGTTTCTTGGGCAAACTCACCGGTAAGTAACCACAGGAATTACATAATTATACAAATGCCTTACAGCACTGACACAATGTGCTTAATCTCATGTTTATTTTATTGTACAACTTAACTTGTCAGTGCTATAAATGCATTCAGACATGAAGAGGAATGCTGCGCACTGTGCCAGTCTGGGAGTGCCATTGTGCATTCCGAGCACACAGCCCCCTGCACAATCTGCAGACACACAGCCAAATCCAAATTCAAAATCCAAAGTGTTGCGGAAACAGAGACTGTGGTGAAGTACAGAAAAGTTTAACAACATACAACTAAAGCATGCCCATTGTATTGTTTTCCAAATGAAAGTGGCACAACTGAAGAGTGAAAAACCGTAGCGTTAGCATTCCTGGCTATTCTCTTCCTGCTCCCCCATGTGACATTGCCCTGGCTTAATGATAGGTCGCACTGGCATCAGGAAGTTCATTGTGTGGGTTAGGGAGTTACCCCCACTACATTAGCTTTCAGCACTCTAATCCTGACACTAACTCTCTCTGTAAGCCTAACACCTTCCTATTACACTAACCCTCCCTGTAAAACTAACACCAACCCTCCCAAACTAACCTTCTCTGTAACCTTCACACTTACCCTCCTTGTAACACTAAAATTAACCCCTCTGCAACCCTCACAGTAAACCTTCTTGCAACCCTCACACTAAACTTCCTTGTAACCTTAGCACTAACCCTCCCTGTAACCCTAACACCTACCCTCATGTTAACCCCTTCATGTAACACTAATCCTCCCTGTACACACCAAAACAATTTATTTTTGTAACCCACACATTATCCTTCCCTGTAACCCTCACAAAAAAAATAACGCCTTTCTGTAACACTAACCCTCCCTGTATCCCTAACACTAACCCTCTTTCTAACTCTCACACTAATCCTCCATGTAACAGTAACCTTCTCTGCAACCCTAACACTAACCCTCCATGTAACACTTACCCTCCCTGTAATCCTAACACTTACCCTATTCGTAACCTTCACACTAACCCTCCCTGTAACCCTAACACTAACCCCCACACTAACCCTCCATGTAACACTAATCTTCTCTGTAACCCTAACACTAACCCTACATGTAACACTAACCCTCCCTGTAACCCTAACACTTACCCTATTCATAACCTTCACACTAACCCTCCCTGTAACCCCAACACTAACCCATTTTTGTAACCTCCACACCAACCCTCCATGTAACACTAACCCTTTATTTAACCCTAACACTAACCCTCCGTGTAACACTGACACTAATCCTCCCTGTAATCCTAACACTTACCCTCAATGTAACCCTAACCCTCTTTGTAACCCTCACACTAATCCTCCATGTAACATTAGCTCTCCCTGTAACCCTAAAACTAACCCCCCATGTAACATTGACTCTCCCTGTAATTCTTACTTTAACCCTCCTTGCAACCCCTACACTAATTATTTCTGTCACACCAACACTGACTCTTCCTGTAACACTAATACTAACCCCCACACCATCACTTCCTTTAACACAAGCTCTAACATTCACACTAAAGTGTCTCCGTAATCTGCCAAAAATTTTAAAAAGAAGAAACAGGAGGCAAAAATAGGATAAATGATATTTACCAGACTGGCGGGTAGTGATGCCTGTCTTTTCTTTCATGAAGAACTGTGGAACCTCAGGCATCTTCAGCATCCAACACAATACTAGGCATGGCAGTTGCCCGCATCCCACGCTGTAAGATGTGGTTCCACACACCAGCCTCTACATCATTGCAGTGTCCTGAAGGTCATGTTGGAGGGCCTAGAATTTATCTTGTTCTGGTCATTGCTGTGTCCTGAAGGTCATGTTGGAGGGCCTAGAATGTATCTTGTTCTGGTCATTACTGTGTCCTGAAGGTCATGTTGGAGGGCCTAGAATGTATCTTGTTCTGGTCATTACTGTGTCCTGAAGGTCATGTTGGAGGGCCTAGAATGTATCTTGTTCTGGTCATTACTGTGTCCTGAAGGTCATGTTGGAGGGCCTAGAATGTATCTTGTTCTGGTCATTACTGTGTCCTGAAGGTCATGTTGGAGGGCCTAGAATGTATCTTGTTCTGGTCATTACTGTGTCCTGAAGGTCATGTTGGAGGGCCTAGAATGTATCTTGTTCTGGTCATTACTGTGTCCTGAAGGTCATGTTGGAGGGCCTAGAATGTATCTTGTTCTGGTCATTGCTGTGTCCTGAAGGTTATGTTGGAGGGCCTGGAATGTATCTTGTTCTGGTCATTGCTGTGTCCTGAAGGTTATATTGGAGGGCCTGGAATGTATCTTGTTCTGGTCATTACTGTGTCCTGAAGGTTATATTGGAGGGCCTGGAATGTATCTTGTTCTGGTCATTACTGTGTCCTGAAGGTCATGTTGGAGGGCCTGGCATGTATCTTGTTGTGGTCATTACTGTGTCCTGAAGGTCATGTTGGAGGGACTGGAATTTTTCATGTTTTGGTATTACTTCAGTGAATTCTTGTAAATGGTTGCTATACGTTACTTCACTTGAAGCATATATCTAGCCCAAACCTTCTATCTTCTATCAAAGATAGAGTAGTGAATGGTTTGGTGAAGATTGTCATGGGCAATTTGCCCTCAATTTCTGTTCCAGAGGCACAGCAGGAAGGAAGAAGAAATCCCCCAAAGCCAGATGAAGAAGCTACACTTACTTAACAAGCACTATCCTGAAAAAGGCTGCATGAGTTGGAGCATTGCACCACAAACACGTTGGGGGCTATTCACTAAGTAGCCGAATGAATAACCAAGCCAAAGTGAAGGGAGCTAGAGCATGTTTGGCTATTCACTGCAGCCGTGTACAGCTATTGTTAGCCATATATCGGCTCCATCGGCTTGCGGGACCCCCGATCTGTCATTTTGCGGAGGGTGTTTGTTGGCAGCAGAGTCGGCTGGCGTCGTTTATCGTGATTAATGAAGATCTGCATTGCTGGACGACGTGATTGACCTTTAGATTGCATAATTGGACAATTAAAAAATAAATAAATAATAATAGTAATACATAATCAAGGACTTTATTTAATATTATATTCACTCTTTGGTAACAACTTATTATTCTTACTTATTCACAAGGACGGGCAGCATCTGGGTACCCTGTTTATGAAAGTGGGCATGCAGATAAGCCACCTGCCCGCAGTCCCCCACAACCACTGGGCCAGGGTTGTGGGAAAGAGCCCCTTGTCCTCATCGGCATGGGGCCAAAGTGCTTTTCCAGGGTCCCTCCCCCCTGGAAAAGTACCCTACCAATGTCGAGGGCATGTGGCCTGATGTGGTGCGGGGGGAGAGGTGCTTGCTCGTCCCTCCCTTTCCTGCTCTGTCAGGCCACTGCTCTGCATAGGGTCTGGTATGGAATCGTAGAGGGGACCCCACGTTTTTTTTTTTTTGCGTTGGGGTCCCCCTTAAAATTCCTAACAGACCTAAAGGGTCTTTTATGATTTTATAGGTAAAACCCCATGCTGTTTTTTTTAGTTTTATTTTTTGACACAAGCAGGGATGCAGTCCGCTTCGGCCGACCATTCTCCCCGCTCCGGCTGTTTGTTCGGCTTTGCCAAGCCGAAGCACGTGCATTCGGCTCAGGTGTTTACTTGGCTGCTGGGCACGCTATTGAGAATAGCACTCACAGCAGCCCTTTGGGGCGGCTGAACCGAAGGGTTTGCTGCAGCCAAAGTGAGCCGAAGGATTAGCTAAACGTTCAGCTAAATCCTTCGGCTCTTTATTGAATAACCCCCTTTGTTTCGGGCACCAAACTATCCCACTGCAGCTTGGTGATGGCATCAGTGCTGGATAAAAATAGAACTTGCTGAAATGGAATCCCGAATAGAATAAAGTCTTCATATGAGTTGTTAAAATGGATTAAATGCGATCAGATGCTCAACAGGCATGTGCCAGCTGGACAGGTGCGGTTTCATCAAGACAGGCAGAAAACGCACATCAGATAGTGTTGGTCTAATCATGCATGAATCGACATGCTCAGCACTATGTACACGCGGCACTGAACTTGTATTCTGGGCTCTGGAGAGATACATTCCTCAGTAAGCCGGGGAGGGTGCTGATATTTTGTTATCATGCCTGGAATTTACTGCATTTGTCTTACGCCTGAATAAGTGTAATTACAGGACTGACAGGCTTACGTCTTGTTACACCACAACTCTACTTGGTAATGTAATAGGTACCTGGTATGTGTTTTAAGAGTAATTACTTCTCATTCTGTCATGCTTCAAAAAAAATGTGTCCTCTTTTTCCCAAAGATAAATCTCTGAATTTAAAGCTGAATGCCAGACAAGCATCTATATACACAGCTGAAGTATGTCTGCAAAAAGATTTGTATTTCTGTACATCCGTTCCTGTAATTTATGCAGTTCTGCCAGATAGGTCAATGACCTACATATTCTCTGCAGCAGGTAAGCAACACAGCTGGGTCACCTCCCTGCCCTTAGCCAGTGATTGGACAATAAAGGAGCAGCAGCAGTTTGGTAAGATCAACCCTCTGTTCTCTCTTCCTACCAGCATGATGCTTAGCATAAATGTATGCAGTGAACCTGATTGGCTCCTGTACTGCCCTTCCCCTCTAACTTGTGCTGTACAGAGGATTGCAAGATGCTGACATTTTTTTTTATAGGGTCATGCCTTTAACAGTCAGGAGTGTAAGGACAAGCAGGGCCATCCCTTTAATGAGGCAGCCTGAGGCTCTTTAAGTCATGTGGGGAGGCAACATATGGGGAGGCAGTGGCATGGCTGCTCTGCTGCACAATGTTTGCAATGTGCCTGCCAGTGGCATCACAAGATGGGGTGCGGCCCGCACCAAGTGACACCATCGGAGGGGGTGACACCAAAATGACTTCCAGTCATTTTGGTGTCACCCCCTCTGAAAAGTCGGGCACTGACCAAGAGCCCGACAGTTGTACAAGAGAGGAGGAAACCCGGGACTTTGCTGGCACTACTAATGTATGCCAGTCCAATAAGCCTTTCATGTCCAATGAAGATCTCCAGGGAAGAGTACAGATGCCATTTTGCAATTGTCACAGGTATTCTTAAAAGTCCAACGCCATCCGAAAAACATTTTATTTTGTTTTGCATAGAGCAGGGAATGGTTAGAGCCTCTTTTATTTTTATTTTGCTGTCTATGTCCTTGTTGGGGAAATATCCCCTCACTTCCTGTTTGACAAGAAGAGATAGGAAATCTCTAACGGCAGAGGTTTTGGCATCACGACTCCTCCTACGTAGATTTGTCTTTGTTCCAACGTTTACTCCCAGTGAGACCTGACAAGGATTCAGCTGAGATCCAAAGCTTTGAAAATGATTGAAATGGTTATTATGGTTATGGCTCTGTCCTGTAGGGTTAGACTGTATTTGGAACATACTGTATATTGTACACCACTAGTTCTGGATGTACAGTTAGCTCCAGGGGCAAAAAGGTTTCCGCATACTTTCTCTAAAGGCGGCTCTCAGAAATGTCCTTGAAGTGTATCAGAATGGAGAAACTCAACCTGCCAATTTGTCCTGAAGCCCCAAGAACAGGTGCACGGGCACGCTGTTGCTCAATCAGGCATGCACAGACTGAGCCATTCATGTATGTCAGGGACATGCCAGCTTTATGGGGATGCCAAAACTTAGAGATTTTTGGTATTGATGTTCCACCTGTGTATGGCCAGCTTTAGTTTTTGGGGTAATTTGCTAATGTATAGTTAAAGATAATCAGTGTAATTTCAAACATCCATTATGTGCAAAGATAATTTTTTTTAAATAGGAAGGTTTAGCTACATAAGATTAGATGGTTAAACTTCACTCCAGTTTAGGGTTGCCACCTTTTCTTCAAATGAAACCCGAACACTCTAATGTCACACGTGGCAATTTTGTTTTTGAGAATATAGAGGAGAGGCAGCCAGGGGAGGGAGTAAGGAGACCGGCTATAGAGGACTACAAATTCCAGCAATATATTATACAGCAAAACTAAATAATATGAAGCTTCATACTCTGTGTTGGCACCCTAATGTCCCCAAGTGCCCTGTGCGGGCTCTCAGATGGGCTGTGCAGGTTTTCAGATGGGTTGTGCGGTTCTCAGGTGGACTGTGCAACTCTGAGGTGGGCTGGGCAACTCCCAGGTGGGATAGGCGACACTCAGGTGGGATGGGCGACACCCTGTCTGGGCTACGGTGTCTCACCAGGGGTCCGCGAGCGGGCAGCACAGTGTCATGGAGTTAGAGGAGGAGAAGGCAAAGAAAGATGCAGCTGCCAAGGTCCTCAGCAAGTACGATCTCGGGCAGCTGCATCTGACTGAAACCCGGATCTTCCTCTGAGCTGCGGGCACCTGCAGCTCAGAAGAAGATCCTGTTTCAGGCAGAGGCAGCTGCCCGAGATCGCACTTGCCGAGGACCTTGGCAGCAACATCAGTCAGAAGATATAAAGTGCTGGTGTTGGCACTGAGTGTCTTGTGTCCGGGTGCTCACTGGCTGGATACCTGGACACAGGACTCCAAAACCAGACTGTCCGGGTTAAAACATTAAAACAGTTCACATTACTTTAGTAAACTGCTCCCTATTACCCACGGTGTCTGATTCTCCTGTTGAGGTTGAAGTTTATAGGCTAGAGATGCCCATAGGCATCAAATGCCAGTTTGCCAATCCAGCTGTGTAGCCAAACTGTGAGAAAATCTAGTGTCTATGGACTGCCTGCTGATGTCCCTAGGTCAAAGTCCACATTGGAAAATAGCAATTGAACAGGTTAAAATGCCTGATACATCCATTACTAGTTTCCCCCTGATAAGTTATTGCTAGAGCTGCCTACAGTGCCCCATCCCGACCCCCTCCATAAGGATGGGTTGGCTTGCAAGAATGCCTGAGGGCCGTCAAATAATGTCCATACTCCTGTCCTCCTGTTATATCTAAGGCCACCTTAAAGTTGACATGACCTGAAAACGTAAAGGTGTGCTATGTTATAAGAAACATTTAGAAATATAAATTGTGCCTATGAAGTACCTTAAACATTAACCTCCACATTCACTCTCGTGATGAACTACAATCTCACGTTTAGTTTGCTTATTTGTACTGAGATTGTAGTCCATCACGGGAGTGAGCTTGGAGCGGTGACTACTTTACAACACACACAGGGACCATGAGGAATAAAAGTAGCCCCCCTCCAGAAGGAAGGACACCAATTCAGAGATGATTTGAGGATCTTCAGCCGAGTGATACACAAATAAGATACCTTTATTAATAATTAAGGTCCCCCCCCTTCTTTTCTTTTTCTTGCACTTTCTCTTTTTCTCTCTGTTTCCTACTCTGCTTAATGCACATCCGATGGTCCAGTTTCCAGGATATCTAACAGACTGCGTTACAATGCGGATGTCTTTTAGTGTCCTATACATTTTCTCAGAGTTCCTGATAGGTCAGCACGCAATGTGCTGTTCGGTTACCATATTGTCTCATTGTTACATTTTAGGATCCTAAATGTTCCTTTGTTTATTAAGGCTGATTTTTTATGTCTTGACCTTATTTGTTCTGTAGCATTGAGGCAGTGAGTTCTATATTTCTATGGAATATCTGTATTTCTTTTTGTATTTCATTCACTGCATTCAGTCAATAAAGGAAATAAAAAAATAAGGTACTTGAATGTGTCTTTAAGATTTAACTCCTGAGTTTAGTGTCACTTTAAAGGATGCAATAGTCCCCAGTCCGTACAAACAATTGCTTGCTACTATTATTTAGCAAATTTGTAAAGTTGGTATTTACTGATCAGGAAATATATAGTGATAATCACCATTACTGCTATCTTTATCAATTCTTGATTTATGTAGTGCCAGCGCCAGAATCTTCTGGAACACTGTAGAAAGTGAGGACAAACAGGGACAACCCTCGGCACACATTATTATATGAACAAATACATGCAGTTAGAACTGTACCCCAAAACCTCCGATACTTAAAAATATATTTTCCTCAATACAGCAAAAAGTCATGGCTGCAGCGAGCCTCAGCAACCAATCACAATCCATCTATTGTAAATTGTATTGTAACTGTACTGTCTCCACTCTTTTGTAAAGCACTGAGCAAATTGTTGGCGCTATATAAATCCTGTATAATAATAATAAATCATTAATATATAAAATATCATCTGATTGGCTGCTGTGGTCTGCTACACTTTTTCAGCACTGTTTTTTTAATGTATTTATTTGTAATATTAGTTCTTTCTCTTGAAGCTGTAACTCTAGTACAGTGTTACAGCTGCTGATTTCATTCTCATATCCCTTCTGATCTCCTCTCATTCAGCGTGTTAGCACTTGTACTAGGCAGATCAGCTGACACATTCCACATTGGCAATCTGTGTATAAACATCACACACAATCATCAGCTTCTACCATCAGCGGTATTGCTTTAAAGTGAAACTGTACCATTAGCACAGTTGTCCTTTAATTAATCCCCCCACCCCCCTGAGTGCAGCCCACCTGGTCAAATAAGTTTTCCATTGTTACAATGATCTTCAGCGTGCCAAATGGGCTCTCCAGCAAAAACCTCACAGGTTGCTTGTCTTCTAAAGCTGGCCATACACTAGTAGGTTTCCGAACTAAAGATCTTTCTTTACCACCCAATAATGCCATCAGGCACTTGACGAATGTTGAAAGAAATTTTGTTTTATTTTAACATTCGATTTTGGAATGAATGGGTTTTCCCCAAATGCAAACCACATTCACTGACTTATTTACACTGGTTCATGCATATGCAGATCAAAGAGGTGACCTTTGATCTTCATTTGATGTATTTGAAGCAAGTTTAAAATAAATAAAGTAATACATAAAATGTGTTCCTATTCAACCCTTATTGACTCTCAGTTAACTCCAATCAGCCCTAATTAATTACTTCCTCCCATCCTGATCTCAAAACAGCAGTTGGGAAAAGGAACCCTTCCAATCTAAGAGACCTGGAGCAGTTGGCGAAAGAAGAGTGCTCCAAAATTCCTGTAGAGAGGTGTAAGAAACTCATTAATGGTTATAGGAAGCCATTGATTTCAGTTACTTTTTCCAAGGGCTGTGCTACCACATATTATTTGAGGGTGCCAATAATTTTGTCCAGTCCTTTTTTTGATTTTTGCGTGGAATGTGTCAGATTTGGCTTTTTTTTTCCTCCACCTTTTTGTGTCATACCAATACAAACAAAAGAAATAAACATGAGAATACTGAAACATTTGTAATTGCAACAATTTTCTGTGCAATGTGGTGCGTTATCTGACAGAAATGCAGGGGTGCCAATATTTTGGGCCATGACTGTGTGTGTGTGTGAATACAGATATTCCTCACTTTACGACTTACCTGCTTTGGACCACTCGCACTTACGACCAGCTCTCTGACCATAGGTGCGGGAACGTGGCAGCGGCAGTGCGACGTCTCGCCGCCTTTAGTGCTTTACTCCGTTCTCCACTGCGGGTCTCGGTAAGTACTTTATTAACAGATTTACAGTACACTGTACAGTAATGTACATCTCCAACACTATACAGTACTGTACTAATGCAGTACAGTACTGTTTACAGTTCCTCGATTAACGACCAATTAGTTTAACGACCTGGTCGTAGGAACGAAACTCGGTCGTTCAGTGAGAAATAGCTG
>NW_017307164.1:549476-576920 GCF_000935625.1 Nanorana parkeri | reverse complement strand
TATATAATAATTATTGTAATGTTGAGGAGCTCACAGAGCACTTGCACAGGGTTTTTCCATAAACCAAAAGTCTTTATTATTTTTCAAAGGCAGACAACCAAGGAAGTCCAACATAGAATAGCTTGTCTCCAACAAAATAATATGCATTGGCTCACCAATTTTCAGATTGTCCCACACACTCACAGTGTCCCAGTACTTTAACGTTTTTCTTTTGCAGAACTGCTGCTCCGGCCTCCATCCTCAGGGCCACTGTCTGTTTCCTCCAGTAATGCCCTCAGTAACGTGCTAACCTGCACAATTGGTTTCACAAACCCTGTTGCACTGGACTGAACAGACAGAATCTGGAGTAGTTGTCTATGGAAACCATGGCATGACACCGGGTTGTCATAATAGATGAGAGAAAGACAGCGGAACAATGAATTAAGCTAAGTATTATTCCGTGTTAGTGCATCCTCTAGAAAAACAAGCCATGTATCCTTCATCAGCTGGGGGAGGGAGAGAGGTTATGTTATTTTATCACCGCCCCGAGTAAGGCTTTAATTGTTTTGGGGCAGTACTTCTAGTCATCATGCGCAATGCAGTACCAGAGGTCACATCATTAGGATGGGATATAACCTCTAGCCCAGCATTGTACATGATGATGTCAGTGATAGAAGCAAGGCAACGACAAGACCCGCCAGAGACCAGTAGGATAATTAGCTTTGGGGGACCAGTCATCACAATCAAAGACCATGGGATAGTAGATTAGGATAAATATTACTCTGTTAGCCCATACCCTAGTTTTGTGGATAGCACTCCTGCCTTGCAGCATGGGGGGGGTCCCTGATCCAAATCCTGGTTATGACATGGATGTCCTCTGCATAGAGTTTGCATTTTCCCCCCTGTACCTTGGTGCACCATATGTACGTGTGCGCACAAAAGTGTGCACGGTGCCCCTAATAAACTAACATTCATCAGGGGCATCTGTTTATTAGGCGCATAGTGCACATATCACACACCTGCAACACTGTCACTATGCAGAAAGCGATACAGCGAGCAGGTCATTGTATTGGTTCTTCTCCTCTTTCCCCTGTGATCCGGAAGTGAAATACAGGAAATACAGGCAGCAGAGCAACAAAGAGCTGACTGCTTCCTTTGGTTAGTGTGCATCCAGACTCTTATAATGGGGAACCTGCTGGCCGCATCCTCCCCACTACTCCGCTAAACAGAGAGAAGATGGAGGGAGGAGGCAACTTCTGGCTTTGTTCTGTCTGTTCAGCATCTGTACAACCACTTACCAGAGCTAGTCAGCCCATGGTAGCACACATATTAGTTTATAGGGCACAAAAACTGCTACAACTTTTTCAGGTTTTGGTGCACACTTTGCAAATCATCTTCAACACAGGCGTGCTATGTCGATGATTTGGTGTATGTTGAGTGCGCATCAGGTGCGTAACCACAGATTATGGGGCCCCATAGCATAATTTATATGGGGTCCCCCAGCAATCTCCCTACTGTCAATGATATTCAAGTCAGGTAACAGGGGAGCTGCCTGCATCTGATGTTACCACTTCTTGATTAATAATATCAGTGTCAGCAGCAACTTCTGCAATCCTTATTGGGGCCCCCTTCCACCCCCAGGCCCCATAGCAGCGGCATGGGCCGCTATGGCTATTGTTACGCCACTGGTGCGCATAAAAAATGTGGCAAATTATGGTTTATGGGGCCCATTAACTTTTACATTAAACAGTGTTTTTCAGGCTTTGTGCTTACTCCACGAATAACCATTAAAACTATTACTCTGAGTTTGCCTCCTCACACAGACTGCACCTGGCATGTCCAGCTGGTATTAGAACTGAACACCACAAGAAAACCAAAGAATGATTCACACAGAGATCTAAGTGCTGAAGGTGTGACAAGCGTTAGCACCGTCATGTTGTTCAAAGAGCCCCCCGCCAGACGGGTCACATGACCAAACTTCCTGCACGATAAAAGGAGATGTTTTGTAATGCTGGAGGCTGCAGCCATAACTATTCATGATCAATAGAATGTGAGCCGGCATGTAAAGACCTCTAAATGTAGACATCATTACCTGCAAATGATAGAGCCCTCTAATTAGCAGGCTGTAGCCATCGGCACGACTGAGGCTCTAATGAGGAGCCAAGTGCAAAAGTGGACAAAGTTTGCAGTAAGATGCACATTTTCAGAAAAATAAATCTACCAAAGTAATTTAACTCAGAAATAGTTTATAGAACAGAAAGATCAGCCCAGCTAGATATTCAATCACTGCAGGTCAATCTTCCTGGTGCATGTGTTTTAAATGTCAGTGATTGATTCACCACAAGCGAATGTTTGGTGCAAGTCACATTGACATTGGGCCCCATAAATCCTACTGTATATATAAAACTGTGCTGCCTGCATGTATAATCATTTATCCTTTATAGAACCCCAAGAGCCCTAAAACTTGAAAAGTTCTATAGCGCAAACACTGAATCAGTTTGAATGAAACGCGTAGGGTGGAGCTGCAGGTACTGATGTCATCGCACCACCAGCATTGCTGGGTACGGTAGCTTTTTATGTATAGGCTTTGCCAGCACTTTGCTGGAATTTTTAAAGAAGTATTAAGACTGTCTGTGCCATTGGCGTTTTTTTACTTTTTCTTTCGGGTGACATCTAGAAGATTGGCATAACCATACCAGCGATTTATCAACATCTGTTGCTGATGGTCCTGGATGTGTTTTTTTACACACAAGGGCATATTGATCTCTGCTCATTGGTTGCTCAACTGTTTGTTGAGTTGCCATCCTCACCACTTGGTGGTGATAACGTTGGCACAACAATCTCACAAGCACCACAGTGCTGTAGATTGGTCTTATATTTTATATAATGCATATTGACCTCTAATGTCTTGATCTCTAAAGATCTGGTGAATTGCCATTTTGTTTTAGGGTGAAGGTCATGGTTGGAGGTTGGAATCGATAAGGGTGAAGTCTCATTTTAAGCACTGCAGTTGTTGAAAATCTATAATGCAAACACTCCTGTACTGTCATATGCCCCCAGCCCTCCTTGTAAGCCTTAGGGGCCAGTTCACACAAGTGTGTTGTGGTGATGCAGTGAAAAACATCCATTATGGCAATGTGTGTACAGAAATGTGGTGTACTGCGATGCCATTCAACCCAACGGCATCTGTGTGGTGTGGTCTGCTGTGGTACAGCAGTGTGGTTTGTTGTGATGCCATTCAACCCAACGGAATCTGTGTGGTGTGGTCTGCTGTGGTATAGCAGTGTGGTGTGTTGCGATGCCAAGAGCAGCTCAATGCACTAACACAACACACTGCAGCGCGCATACGTTATAATGAACCACAGCACACCGATGTGAATGATCTGTGCTTTGCAGTGCGTTAAAAAGTGTAGCGCACCATTTTGTGTGTGTTGAAACCCATTTCACAAGGGCTGACCAGAGGGCAATCCGTGCACGCATCCCCTCCTCATTGGAGCGGTATGGATCGGATGTTACTGCTGTGACATCCGTGTCTGTCCAGTTTTTCCATTGCAAGATGGAAGAGAAAACTGAAATGATCAGACCCCATGTCAGTCTATGGGGAATTGGATGTAAATGGACATGTGTCCATTTACATTAGATTACCCCTGATCCAGCACGATCACGTCTGTCGAAACAAAGAAGTATTTCTTTTGTTTTTCTGGTCCTCACCAGAGTTGTGTGTAATCACATGCAAATCCATCCATTTACACCCGGCTGCCCATAGACTAAGATTGAGTATCTGATCGGGTCCACCTGAAAAAGTGACAGGCAGACCTGAACAGACCACCCGTGTGAAAGAGTCCTTTAAGGTGAACGGGCTTCATAACACAATGCATGATAAGACATGTTCCAAATTAGAGCAACACACCAATGTGAACTGGCCCTTATACTCACCTGTCCCTGATCCAGTGAGATATCACCCATCAAAAAGTCATACTCACCCAATCCTCCGAGCCGGCCAGCTATCACAGCCCTCCCTTTAGCCTTTCTCCTTCTCCGCTGCAGCGATGGTATGTTCCTTGCCATTCTCATGTCCTATACACTGTGTATTGGGCGTGATGATTCAAGGATCCTTAGAGTGCTGCAGCTGCACGTCTAAAAGCTAGATGGCTCTGAGGATCAGGTAAGCATAACTTTCTAATTTAATTCCTTAGACACAAACTAGCAGTTAACCTCACTTGGGCATAGCCCCACTGCAAGGGTTAATTAAAATGTTGCACGGAGCTCTTTTTTAATTACTTTTGACCTAAGTCCCCTTTCACACGGGCTGATCGGGAGAGGATACGTGCACAGATCCCCTCCAGATCAAAACAGTACAGAGCGGATGTCACAAAAAACGGAAACTGCAGGACCCCATGTCAGTCTATGGGAAATCTGATGTAAATGGACATAAGTAGCAAAGTCCTTATTAAAAACAAAAAAGTTATTAATGATCTGGTAGGTTCAGAGGAATCTGTGCTGCAATTTAAACTGTTAGGTCCCTGTCACACAGCCGGTCCAATCGGGTGACCCTGTCTGTTTTTCAGGCGGACCAGATCGGATGCCCAATGCAAGTCTACGGGCAGCCATGTGTAAACAGACGGGCGTCCTTTACATGAGATTAGCCCCGATCTGGCAAAATCCAGTCCAGCAAAACGGATCTCTGATCCGTCTGTTTCTCCGGATCTGGCCGGAGCCGGGGGTAACCGGGAGTAAACGGATGCCTGTCCGTTTACACACGGCTGCTCATAGACTTGCATTGGGCATCCGATCCGGTCCACCTGAAAAACTGACTGGCGGACCGATTGGACCGGCAGTGTTAAAGGGACCTAACAGTTTGAAATATAGCAGTTTCCCCTGAACCTAACTGATCATCATCGACTTTTACAACTTCATAACATAGACATTGCTACTTATGTTGTTAACCTTTGAACCTGTCACCCTTTCTGAATAAAATGCAGGTCCTCTTGACTCTTGAGTCGTATCCTCCTCATATTGCTTTATTACATAAAGTTGTGCCTTGTTCCTTTATGTGTTCTTTTAAACTGAAATAGACAAATATTTAAAAATATATAGCTTCAGTTTCCATAATTCATTCATCGTAATTTATAATATGAATTCATTTTGACCTAACAGTTAGGAAAACAGTGACCTTTAGCCTTGGTATACAAGATTTCCTGCATTAATATATAGGGATAAATCTCAATAATCACCATCACGCTACTACAAAACCTTTTGGCGTTCCCACGGCATGCTACGATTGTGTATTTAAAGCTCATATTCTTCAACAAATGAGGCTTTTTATAGGCTGAGAAAGAATGCAAACATCTGCAAAAAACTGAGCCCTCAGGGCCACTGTAGCTGGCAGCCCCCCTCTCCTAATCCCTCTTTGTTAGAGAATCTCCGAAAGGAAAAGCGACAGGAATCTACAGATATGGAATGAACTCATGCATGAGGTGTCTGTTAGCATTTAAAGCTGTGTGAACCATTGAGTGCAGGGACGCAATGAAACACACACACATGATAACTGTCACCAGAACTTTAGAAGACTTGTGAAAAGTTTGGAGAAAGTTTTCCCTTTCGGAGTAGAGAACTCCTGGAGAACTTTTTGACTTCTTTTGTGTACAGTCACCAAGTGCTGACACTGGGCAGGCTGTCTCAGATCATTAACCACACAGAGCCTTAAGGATGGTGAGCTAGCAGGGAGTGCTGAGACTATATAGACATGAACAGCATAGAGGAGGAGAAGACAGGAAGCTCTGGGCTGTTGGAGATAGTACATTGACCATTGTGGAGTACATTCACTGCAGCTGCACAGCATCAGGATGGCTTTACCTTGCTGCAGCTGGCTGTCCAATGAAGGATTAAAGCACCTCTTTCTGGTGAGATCCATTTCTGCTTTGTAATCTTTTGCTGGCAAACATTTCTCTAAATACAGCAAACTAAACTCCGCTGCTATCACTGTTACCGCTCAGTTTCCTACTGACTCCTAAGGGACACGTTCGGGGATTGTGGATTTGATGCTGGGATTTTCTTGCCCATGGTCATCAAAATGTATCAAACTTTTTCTGCATGTTATTTTCATGGTCCCCCTTACACTGTTTTTTTAGGTCACTTTTACACGGGCATCCCATTAATCCATTTTGACCCATGGTGGATGCACATCCTTTTACATCCAGAAGCTCATAGGGATTACATGGGTCGGTTTTTCCTCCATCACAAAATAGAGAAAGAAATGGAAAGGACCTGGATGTCATATATGTGACATCCGTCTCCATTCTGAATAAAAGGGATGACATTGGTCCATTTTTAAAACAAAAAGGTAATGAACATAGATGTCACATGTATGAGATCCATTTCCGTTCTGATCCAACTCAACAGGGGATCAATCTACAGAACAGGGGCGCCCATGTGAAGGGAACCTTAAAGCATATTTGTTCCTTTGTTGTTGACGCACTAAGGCAGCCTGATAATTTTCAATAGGTTGTCAGCAGACCTCAACATTTGATAAAAAAACACCTTCACTATTTTTGGCAAAGCTGTGCACCACAGCGCACATGGCACATCTGTGCATTATGGTGTGCTATAGGTGTGTATTTAGCTATTGCATATATATATTTGCCACCCCACTGTAATGCTCATATACCTATGCACTAATTTTAATGAAACTTTCCTGCAAAGAAAATATGGAGTACCCGCCTTCCCTGCTACCCTAGCTGCTGATCTTTTCAAACCAGAAGAGGAACCACTTCTGGGAGTGTCGATTTACCTAGTCCCCAAGTGCTGGGGTTCCTCCTACTGGCCCCTACGTCACTACAATCTTAGTAGTATCTCCTTCGCACACCATACTGATGTACCCCAGAATCCAATCGGTGCTGGAATAACTGGTGGATGGCGCCGCAGTAAGCAATGCATGTATGGATGGAGCGGCAGTAGCCTCAGCCTACCCCACCCCACCTCAAGCTCACACTCGGCGCAAGGCAGCATATTTTGAATGGCTGCTTGGTGTGAGAACTGACAGTGCTGCTCTAGGGGGAGGTTGAGGAGCCTCTCACCTAGAAAAGTGGAAGGCACAGGGTGACTCACTGAACACTGGGTTGCAACCCACTTTTG
The DNA here is from genome assembly GCF_000935625.1 of Nanorana parkeri. Taxonomy (NCBI): domain Eukaryota; kingdom Metazoa; phylum Chordata; class Amphibia; order Anura; family Dicroglossidae; genus Nanorana; species Nanorana parkeri. The sequence continues at coordinate 569,807 of NW_017307164.1, read as the reverse complement.
GGTCCAAAAAGGATCTAGAAGATATGTTGTCCGCATACACTACGTCACTACAGGACACAGGGGGTTTTAACCATGCCCTACTCTACCCAAAAAGGAAAAAAAATGTTTTGCCATTAGACATACTTTGAGAAAATGTTCCTATGCACTGTATATGTTTCATCTGTTTGTCTATGTATTTAGCTATTTGTTTAGAGAGAACTTTCACAAGTCTAAAATGTTTTTTTAGCTAACTTCCTTTCCTTACGGATGTTTTTTCTTTTTCTTTTAAACAGTTTTCCTGGCTTTCTCTCAATGCCTGGCTGTTCTGGAAGACTTTCACACTTTATTACAGCAGCCCGCAGTACTATTACTTGCACCAGATGCTGGGGGTAAGCAGTCACAGAGGAAGTGTTTTTATTTTTGGGGGGGAAGACGTGTGACAAGTATTTGCACTCGCTCCAGGCGTGCTCCTCTAAACGTGTGCTATGATCCTGCTGCAGTGGAAAAGCTGACAGACTAAGAACAAAAGCTGTCGTTTGCTTAGCTGCAGCAGCCTCTGGCAGGCTATGAATGAAGTGACAGATTGCCCACCTCCTTACTGGAGCTGCTCTGTGCTCAGCCTGTGGAATGAGGAAGCCGTGGGGTTTCAATTAGTCTCTGGGCAGGTAGGGAGGATGGATAGTCCACTTAGGACCAATTTAAATAGGCCAACGTGTTTACATTTCAACTCCGCACACCCTGTGCCCAATCATTCCAGAATAAACAGAAATGTTGAGAAAAAGCATATTTGACACCTAGGGTGGGTCATATTTTTACACTTTTCTCTTTTATAATTACAAAATGATTTTCAGTAATAATAATAATGGCTCGAAAAGTGCCTCCTTACATTGGTGGTCAGTGGGAAAGTGTCTCCTTACATTGGTGGTCAGTGGAAAAGTGTCTCCTTACATTGGTGGTCAGTGGAAAAGTGTCTCCTTACATTGGTGGTCAGAGGACAAATTTCCTCCTTACATTGGTGGTCAGTGGACAAGTGCCTCCTTGCATTGGTGGTCAGTAAAAAAAAGTGGTCCGTGGAAAGGCAGTCAGTATGCTGTCCCCGTCCATTGGTGATCAGAGATTAAGTTCCTCCTTAGATTGATGGTCAGTGGAGAAGTGTTCTCTTACATTTGTTTTCAGTGGAGAAATGCACCCTCAATGTAGCACCCTCTTACAGTCAGTGTATTGTTGTGTGGTGCAGTGGTTCGTGGAGAAGGGTCAAGCTATTATTGATAGCAACTGCAGAGAACTGCTACCTTCATGGTTATTGGAAAAGGGCCAAACTATATTTGATGATCAGTGGAGAAGGGCCCGCTTACATTGGGGTCAGTGCAGAGTCCCCTTGCAATAGTAGTGAGTGGAGAAGCATCCCCTTACTTTGATGGTCAATGTAGTGCCCCCTCACATTGGTGGTCAGTGCAGAATTGTCTTCTTACATTGGGGGTCAGTGGGGAAGGACCCCCTTACATTGGTGGTTAATAGAGAAGTGTTCACTTACATTGATGGCCAGTGGAGAAGTGTCTCCTTACATATGTCATCAGTGGAGAAGTGTCCCCTTACATTGATGGTCAGTGGAGATGCAACCCTTTATATTGGTATTCATTGGTCATTAGTGGGAGAATGCCCCTTTACAATGGCTGCCTGCTGGAAGCATTTTCAGTAATTGTAAAATATTTACCTTAAAGTGACTCTGTCATCCTTTAAAATTAAATGTAAAAAATGCTGCCTGAAAAAAGGCTGTTCATACTTTTGTTCATGGCTTTTGTACCCAAGTTGTGGTTCTAAGCTATCAAACTTTTATGCACCTGGAACATACTTAGCTAATTGAAACTAAAAGTTCAGTTGGGTTTTTAGAGAAGATATTCCCTGTAAATAAAGTTGAAAAGCAGTAATTGTTGCATATAAGGGAATGTTATAATTCTTCCTGTTTCCGGATATTGTTTACAGAGTCCTTGTGTTTAGACCATGATGTCAGGGTTGCGGTATAATCATTAGATCCAGGATAAGAGGCTGGCCGGTAGCCAGTGTAACCCCAGGGGACTGAAGTGAGTCAGGATATTATCTGACACTCACCTAACATCAATAGCAGCTGTTCAGCTATCAGACTGACATTGGTAAAATGCGTTAAGTTGAGTTGGAGTATCTGTTGTCAATTACTTCATTTTTTTGTAATATATCTTACTGCTGGGCTCATACATATGGGTGCTTCACATTGTTCATCTGTGTGCTTTCTCAAAGCTACAAGCTGCATACCTCCCAACTGTCCCTCGTTTTGAGGGACTGTCCTCCAAGTGCAAACAAGTCCTTTTTCTCTTTCCTCCTCAGTTGTCCCTCCTTTTGGTCTGATGTACAAGTACCTATAGAAAGGATCTATTCAACTACCAAATGTGTTAGGCCCCATTCACACCAGGGTGGTGGCGGATCAGCACGGTTTCCGCGCTGATTTTACAAGGGCTGTTTTGGGAGTTTTTAATTGCGTTTCAGCGCTGAAATGCAATTAAAAACGCTTAGGGTCTTAGGGAGCAATTCAGGCAGGGGCGGTTCGGATCGCGCAGACCCGCGTGGTCGCATGAACGGTCCCATAGCAATGTATGGGATAGTACATGTCGGCGGATCCGCGCGGTCGAACCGCCCGGGAGTGAATGGGGCCTTATTCTGTACTAAAACCTTCATTTTGTCTCCTAAATATCTTGTTTGCTATCAAAAGGTCAGTATAAAAAAAGTAAGCGAACAGTGGAGAAAAAAAAATTATTCTCTGTTTAACAATCAAATTTTTAATGGTCCACATGTGCTGGAAGATGGCACTCTTTCTCATTTTAGAAAGTTGGAAGTTGTGTCCAACTGTCTCTTATTTGACTGTACCTCTTGTGCAAGCCACTCTTTCTGTCCCTCTTTTCTCCTCCGTTGTCCTTCTTTTTGGTATGATGTATAGACCTCTATTAAAATTTACTTTTTAGGGCCGGTTCACGCAATAAACAGTGTGTTCCAGAGCGGTCAGCCTCTGGAACACACTGTATCGCATTGCGGTCGGCTTCCTGAGTTCAGGGGCGGGAGGGAGCATTGAAGTCAATGGCACTGCAGCCATGCCCCCACCCACAGTGCGATTGCCCACACCAGACCACGTGGCATATCAGTGCTTGCATTCCGGCCCAATACGATCTGGAAAAATGCTACAAGCAACGCCCTGCCACGCCCCCTCCCGCGCCTGAATGCAGGAAGCCAGCCGGAATGCAATACAGTGTGTTTCAGAGGCTGACCGCTCTCTGGCCAAAATGTAAACCCTTTTTCAACCCTCTAATCCACTCACCTTATTGTTTGTAAACATAATTTTAAGCAATTTTATACTCAAAAGTATGCCTTCCGTGTTCCTTATCAGCTCAGTTTCTGGGTGCCGGAGTCAGTAATTCAGCTCTGCAAAGAAGCCCACAACTGCTAGTCTCCACAAGTTTCCTTGTGCTGACATCATCCTTACATGGTCTCCTCTGGATACTAAGAGGACCCTACCGCTGGACAGCCAATAGGAGTCCACATCATGCAGACGGTAATGTGGACACCTGACGAAGGACCTCACCTCCTGTGCACAGAAGAAATGAGAAGACTCAGGACTGGAACTTCACTTGACCAGGAGTTTAGGTGGGTAAAAGTGGTAGTTTTTTTTCTTTTCTATGGGTGTACAGTATGTGTAAAGAGGCAGTCAGGAAAGTAGCTTTAAAGGAGAACTATGAGGTGAGTGCTTTTCACTCACCTCATAGTTCTAGCCGACCTGTGACAATGAGACTGTCACAGGTCGGCTCAGTAGATCGGGAGGTGAGCGAGCACATACCGGTGTTCGCTCACTTCTCGATCCTGTCACGGCTCTCTACCGTGACAGGGGAAGGGCTGGATTCCCCCCTCCCCGCTTCGATCCACCAGCGCTGACTGGCGGAACGGACGGGGGAGGGGGTGGCGGGTACAGCTGGCTCTGCCTCTAGATAGGCAGAGCCAGCTGTCACTCACGCAGCTGGGTCGGATCTCGACATCGATGTCGGATCCGCTCCGGCTGCGGCGTCTCAGTATACCACGAGCTGTAGCTCGCGGTATACTGAGCTCAAGGTGACGGGAGGACGCTAGTTTGTGTTACCCTAAGGAGAACTATGGGGAAAAGCCCTGACCCCAAAGTTCTCCTTTAAAGCTGAAATTATAGATATGAAAGACACATTTAAGCAACTTTATAATCATTAACCACTTCAAGACCAGGTGTTTAGACCCCCTTCCTGGCCAGACCATTTTCCAGTATTCTGTCGGGGTCACGTCGGGTAAATAGATACCAAACATGTCAAGCTTTAAAATTGTGCGCACCCGCGAAATTGCAGAAAACTACCATACCCAAAATTGGCCATAGGCGACACTTTAAAAGCTTTTACCGCTCATCAGTTTAGTGTTATCAGTGATTGATGGCCCTAAAACTATTGCTCTCACTGCGACGTTCGCGGCGATATGTAACATGTGCGGCGTAATGGGCGCAATCGTCGTTTTTGCAAGTATGCGCCCCCGACGCATGTTTTGCATGCGTGTATGTATGGGTTGGGACTTAAAACATTTTTGTGTTTTTTTATTCTTTTTTATGTGTAACTTTACAGTTTTTTTTGGGGGGGGGACTTAAATTTTTTTTTTTACTAAACTTTATTGCTATCACATACGGGACTAATAAAAACCCCCTATGTGATAGCAAAATATGTGACAGGTCCTCTTTATGGAGACATCAGGGGACAGTGAAAGGAGAAGCAGCCCATCCCAGGTTAGCCGTACATTTACCAAAAATAAAATAGCACTGCAGCATGAAAGATTATTTTGACAGGGTAACCCAATGTCACCTTCTGAAATAAAGTTTTGGGGGTTTTTTTGTACAGATTTCAACGTTATATGTGTTGTAACACACAACAAGAGTCTATATAAATATTGTGGCAGACGCACGTCTGTCATTGTGTACAAGCAAAAGGAAGATGACTTTTTATCAGGCAGTTTTTACAAAAAAGTCTTATAAAGCTGATACTGCTAAAACTTACAGGGTTGTTCACTAAAGGGTGAAGAGTTTGGAGAAGACAGGAGAAGTGAACAATCTAGGACAACATAGCTGATTTGGAATAATTCTCCAGTTTAGATCACTTTCTGGTTCAGCTATGTTGTCCTAGATTGTTCACTTACATAGTAACTTACACTTCTCCTGCCTGCTTCAAACTCTTCACCCTTTTGTGAACAACCCTGTTAGTTAATCTCTTGGCGCTAATGGTTTCTGTCATACAATCCTCCAGAAGTTATCATTCTTTCACACAATTCAGGGGGGCTTCTCATTTTTATTTATTTATTACAGGTATTTATATAGTGCCGACAATTTACACAGTTGCACATTCACATCAGTTCCTGACTCAAGGAGCTTACAATCTAAGGTCACTATCTCACATCTGTACATAGAGGGCAAACTTAGACAGGAAGCAATTAACCTACCAGCATGCCTTTGTAGTGTGGGAAGAAACCCACACAAGCACAGGGAGAACATGCAAACTCCTTGCAAATAGTGACCTGGTTGGGATTTGAGCCATGGACCCCCAGTGCTGCAAGGCAGAAGTGCTAACCACTACACCACTGTGCTGCCTGCTCATCAAAAAACTCTGGGTTTCCCGTCATGTACATAGAAGACATAAACAACAAACCGCCGCCTCCATGTGTAAAAAATGTTTTAATTGAACAGTATTATAAAATCTCAACACGCTCGTCAAAGAAGCCACAAGATTAGTGCCCAAGGAATGTTCCGCTCCGACTGCGTACAAAAAGCTGCCTCCGGTCACATCAATGGCCACCGGTTGCTTATGCTGGTTTCAAAAAACGAAGGAGAGGATTTGGTTCGATATATATCAACAAAGCGCTATGTGTTCATCTTTACTCCAGAGTTGATGTAACAGAGTGTTGTTCAGAGGTTGATTAAGAATGATAAATCCACAGTTTAAAAATCAACCTCTGAACAACACTTGTGGATATCCTTTTAATAAGGCCCCATTCACACCTAGGCGTATTGTAATATGCGTGTCTGTCGCGCGGGTTTTTTACCGCGAATCGCGGTAAAAAAGCTGCGCGACCGTCGCGCGATTCCGGAGGCTACTTGGCTGTATCCCAATGGAAAACGCCCTACAAAACAGCCCAAAGTAGTACCTGGACCTTTTCAGGCGTGGGCCGTTTTGTAGGGCGTTAGGGACGGGTGGAAATACGCCTAGGTGGGAACGAGACCATTGACTACAATGCAATTTATATTTTTGACCGTTTTGTAGAGCGTTCGTCGAGCGTAGAACACGCTACAAAACGGTCAGGTGTGAACGAGGGCTAACAGAGAATGGGTAAAGGGGTGTCCCTAGCCTGTTTGCCACATGAGGGTGGGGTTGCTGGATGGTGCACAATCAGTGTGTGTGTGGGGGGAGCTGGTGGAGAGTGATGCCACTAACAGGGGCTCTGCATCTTCCCACCCAGCTCCTAACAACCTGGTACACTCCAGGTGGTGTCCCGCTGAGCTTCTGGCAATCAATGACCTCACTGGTTGCAGGGAGTTTAGTGGGACAACATCATCAGCATCCCTGGTTGCTAAGAGTTGGACGGGGAGCTGCAGAGCCCCTTACACATCTCCCTGCCTGGCAATCTGGAATGCTCTGCCCAGAAAACGGGTGGCAGGCACACTGCAAACATTGTGCAGCAGAGTGGCCATGCTGCTCTGCTTACTGCTCCCCCACGTGACCCAAAGAGATGCCACCTTAGGCAACAATCTTAGGCTTTCTCATTATAGGGATGGCGCGGGAGGGGTAGGTGATGACATTTCAATGCTTTTTATGAACCAAAGGTCCACTTTATTAAAACATAGAAGGAATGTAAATGAATGGCACTACCTCAACCAGTTGTAGTAAGATTATTAATACCACCATCACATGCAATATCATCCCTGTCTGAGTGGGGAGCTCCTGGAGATCAGCAGGAAAGTAGGCAAGCCATTCCCCTGCTACTCCCTCCTCCCTTCTCTGAGCTAGTAGATAGACAGCTATTGGAGATTGACCTCTTCTTAGGGATCTTGTACTTGACAGGAAGTTCAGGGAAACCCAGCTGAGAGAGTTGGAGCTGTTCAGAAACATGATGACTGTTAGCGCTTGGGCAAACATGTACAGAAATACATTACTGGGCAATCTATATGTTTTTGATGTTGATTCATTATTGAAAAAGATTTGAGAGTTACTACTTTAAGATCAAGCGTGATCCAAAGGTGGCCACAATAATGTATGTCAACCAAACCACATCCAATCAGATGAATCTAGCAAAGATGAAAGCAAAGTTGTCAGGGCCCACGTTTTCTGCCCAGCCACACCAGAGCAGTCCAGCTGCTGACCTTGGTTAATGAAACACGTTGAGATTTGATCACCTCCCCATCACACCTCCATACGTGGCCATTGTTGTTTGGATATACTTTATTTTACTATCATAGACTAGATTTGTACAGTGGTTAAGAGTATTAGCTGTACAAGATATTATTGGTACCATAAAAGTCCCATGGAATGTTGTATTTCTTTTTGTTATATTATGTATTATGGATGCGGGTACACCCCAGAAGGGGCATATTCTGCAGAATCCATATATCAACAACATACTCTTCTGTTCTTTCTTCCAGCATTGAGTCTTTTCTTCTAATTGAGGCAGCTGGCATGCAACCAATCATAGGCTGCCGTTGCCATGGCCAAATCTTAAAGTCCTAGTGCATATGTTGCTCGGCATATAAGCAATGTGTCAGTAGGCTAGCTGTAGAAATCCTTTGTGTCTCCAGAGTTTATCTCTCATTTGCAGAGTATCCCACTGCTTCCAAAGACTCCTACTCTCTTGTGCAGTCCTGTGTCTTCAACACCCCAGTATAAGTAGAAAGGTTCTTGTCGCACTCCTTACCGGAGATCCCATGTAATGGGGAGGGTGCTCGTAATGACTGCAGATGGCACCCGCTGTATGCATAAGATAAATGTGAAAGATGTCACCAGCACACCGAAGATCCTTTTGGAATCACCAAATGCTAATTTTACCAAACAAGTCAGAATGGATTGTATCCATTCTGACAACTTGTTCAATAAAATGAGCATTTGGTGATTCCAAAAGGATCTTTGGTGTGCTGGTGACATCTTTCACATTTATCTTCAACACCCCAGTGTCTCCAGAGTATTCTGGAATCTGGTCAGTTGTGTGTACTGTAAGGCCAGAACCTAGGAGTTGTCCTGTAGCAAAACTCACCACTTGGTGAACACCAGGCAATTATACTAGGCACCTAAGGCTACACCTTCAATATACATGTAGACACTCTGACCAGCCAGCACTCCATGTCTACAGAGCCTCCTTTGTCTCCAGGCCTAGAGCTTCTGCATCCAGTGAATACGGAACAGCTCATTGTCGCTGAGTTGGAGAAGATGATAGTTGATATGGCACATAGAAAAGCTCTGGGAGATACCTGGCTATTGTCTGTATTAGTTATGGTTGACAGAACTTTCAGTTCTGAGGAGGTCACGTTAAAATCACTTCTAATGTGCCTGCAATTAAGCGTCTCCACATGCTCAGCCACATGACGGTACCCAAGAGGATTTTGATCGTGCATTTGGGGTTCCCTTTTCTGACAAGCACGATGAAATAAATGCGTAAACTGTTGAATGTTCAGCTGCTATATACTACCGTGTCTCCTCTGACATATGGAGTGGTACAGCAGAGTACCAACAATTGGAAACATGTCTTAAAGGCGGTACTGAACAAAGCTGAACAACCCTGGATCCATTTAGTACAATGTTAGTTATTGACAATTAAGGATGTCCCATAGTCCACTGCTGGGTTGCTTCCAGGTAACTCTGTGCATGAATGGCACTCCAGAGGACCGTTAGACATTATTAGACATGTAACTCCGCAAAAAATGTGTTTTGTTTCATTTCGGATTGATTCAGATTTTTATTTCTTTCGTTTTTCGGATTTGAAATTCAATTCGGTTTGGTATTCAAATTTCGGATCCATGCAAAATTTTGTTTCAGAATGATCCAAATTTTCTTTTCGGAACAAAGTCACATATCCTTGGCTGTAATGCAACCCCCAATAGCCCCCAAAAAATCAGATTGGCTAAAGAACAGTCACGTGTCAGATTTCTTTTCTTTTTGAACGACATTCAGACAAATCCGAATTTCATTAAATGGACATTCAGATTCGCTTGCATTTGGAAGCCTTCCAATTCGGAAATTCAGATGCATCCGAATGTCCGAATTTAACATAATTCGTATGAATATCCATTTGGAACCAAATGTCACTTACACGTCTAGACATTAAGGAAGCGCAAATGTTGGAAACCATTCCATTTATCGACGGTTGGTGTCTTAATATTAATGTGCAGTGCAATGGTTAAAATGATATTAGTGCAATCATTTATCAAAACCACATTTTCAGTAAAAAATAAATGTAAATACATTTTAGTGCACATTAATAGAATATAATACCCATTTGCTCTGAGTAAATAGATACCATACATGCCAAGCTTTAAAACTGCATCTGTGAAATGGCAAAAAATTATGGTACCAAAAATTATCCATGAGCGACACTTTAAAAGCGTTTACAGGTCATCAGTTTAGAGTTATCCATGAATAATGACTCTGGAATTTTTGCTCTGAATATGGCGTGCATGGCAATACCCAACACATGTTGCCCAATATGTAGGTTCACGTGACGCGTATATACGTTTGTATGTATGTGTATGTGGGGGCGTGGGAGTTAAAAACATTTTTAGGGTTCTTTTATTTATTTTTTTACTTTTTTTTATTTTTTTATTTTTTTAACTTAACTTTATTGCTATCACATAGAGGGCTCACAAGCCCCTACATGATAGCACAGGTGATGACAAGTGCTCTTTAGGGAGGCATTAAGGGTTTATTATGCCACCTTTGTGCTTTAATGAAACTGATCAAGCACAAATTGTGCTTGACAGCTCTAAACCTGGAAATGACAAAATCATTGTTGCTTATGGGTTCATTGAAGGGAGATCGGTGAATGGATGCTTGCTGCCCCCACCCCCCTCTAGTAGCCTACACCTGCCATTCCAGCTTGGGCCCATGAGAGCGGCAGCAGAGCCCAGGATACATGGAGCATGGGGGAGAGTGGCACATTTGACAGCCCAAACTATTGTACGTATCCCATCGCACTGCTGACCGCTGAATCCCAAAATGGTCCATGGTGGGCGCTGCAGTGATGAGTGGTTGGTGCCATGTTTGAGATCAATGAAAAAGAAGAGTCACTGGCACTCCAATTGGTGATACCAGTACGTCTTTTATTGATGCATGTTCACTCAATCGCAAAGCATTTTAATGATGTTTCGTGGGCCGCATAGGGTCCCTTCATCAGGCTAACAATGTGTCACATATTTTTAGCATTGAAAGTCATGCAGCAAAAACTACAATGCGGGGCTTTTTGCATCAAGCACCAACATACCATGGTACAGTGTTTCTATACATTTTACAGTCCTGCATCTGCCTGTTAGTTAACAGCCTTTCCGGAGCTCCGCTTTAAGAGCTGGGCTTATCTCTATGTCCTAACAGAAATCTCTCCTGAAATAGCGCAGTGACGACAAAGACTTTCCTAGACAGCTTTCCTGTCCATTTCATACACAGGGTATGAATCATCCTGATTAATGCCAAGCACCTTTAACACAGGCACAGCCATTTACACGTGTGACACATTCATACATATTTCAGCGTGACCGTGTTCTACATGTATGTGAAATTCCATAGCCTGAAGATCTTCACCCGTGATTGATAGAGTTATTTAGCACACAGGAAAAGCTGTCCTTGTGTTATGTGGTGACTGTATTATTCAAATGTAAATAGCCATCAGTCGCAGAGGAGCCTGTGTATTTATTAAAGGCCAGTCTGAATAAGAGAATTATAGTGGTGAGTGATGAGTTATGAAAAACGTTGCAGTGAAAATCCTCATTGAGCCCCTTCTGGTTTTATGACTTGCAAAGTAAAAATCCAATTTGCTTCTCTTTACAGTTTTTCATATCACAGCTGTCGGGCATATTATCTGTCTTAGAACATAGAACTGAAGTATAAGATCTCCAAAAGGGTTTCCAACTGCCATATTATCTAGACATTTATCTGTCTTAGAGAACCTGTGGCCAGACCATTAATTTTGCCAACAACCTTCCCATAAGATTATTGCACATTTAAAGGGTAATTCACAAAGCCGCAAAAGGATCCAACTTCGGCGTATCCTTCAGCTCGCCTCGGTTGCGGGAGCCCTTCGTTTCAGTAGAACCGAAGGGCTGCTATACGGGCTATTCGCTATAGCCCGTACAGCATCCGAAGGCGGCCGAGCAGCTCAGCCGAGCCGAAGGCATATGCTTCGGCTCAACTGAGCTGAAGTGACAGCCCAGCCGAAGTGGGGCGAATGGCTTCCCGAGGGCCGGCCTTTAACCCCGCACATGACAGCTGTGTGGAGCCAGCCGTGATCTCACGGCTGTCTCCGCCCAGTTGTAATGACAGATCAGTATCCCCAAATGACCTGGGGACTCCGCCCAGTTGTTATTCATTGGCCAGGACCTGCTAGAAGACTCTAGCAGGTACCGGTCAATAGGAAACAATTGGGCGGAGCTAGCTGTCACTGCTAGCTCCGCCCAATTGTTCTTTTTAAAGAAATCTTTATTTATTTTGAAATTTTACTATTTATTTACATTTTTTTTCAACCTTTTTGTGTGTGACTATTTTCATTGATTTTCTATTCTGCTCAGTACCCCGGAGATAAGGAGGAGAATAGCTGAGCCGAATGTCGCTCAGTAGCATTCGGCTATTCACTCACTGCCGTTCGGCCCTTACGTGAATAGGGGCGAACGGCAGTGAGTGAGCTGCCAGAGCTGCGGCTCAGCTGATCCAGATGTTGGATCGGCTGAGTCGAAGTCCTTCTGCACTGAACGAAGTGCAGGCGAAGTACGGCTGATTTCAGCCGATGTACGACTGAAATCAGCCGTTTTGAGCCAGGGTGAATAGCTGAACGTAGTTCGGCTCACTTCACTTCGGCTGGATTATTCACTCGGCTGCCTTCGGCAGCTCTGTGAGTAACCTCCTAATGTATTTTATGCATGTTACTTACATGTAAAAGCCTCCCTTGTGTAGACATCCAAAAGCCCTGAAACTGCTTCTGGGACCCGCCACCTTGGATGCGATATCAGCACCCCAGGAGACTCAGAGCTGTCACTTAAATGAGTAGGGCTGCAACCAACTAATCGATTAATCGATAAGGAGAATAGTTGTCAACTATTCTCATGATCAATTAGTTGGTTGGTTCCCCTATCTCTCTCCTCCAGGCCAGGAGGAGGGCACAGCAAGCAGTGGGCAGGTGCAATAGCCAGCCTGCTATTGGCTATTGCAATTTGAAATGGCTATTGCACCTGTCCACTACCTGCTGTATTTACATTCAGCTGCCGTCTGCGGAATCTTGCCACCGGCAGCTGTCATTCCCGGGCTGAAGCTATTCAGGCGCCATGTGCTTACAATACAATTATTTAAAAAAATAATAATGGGAAAAAAGTCATTTTCGGTTTCAGCCTGACCAATTCTGCTGTGGGCAGTGCATTGAGGTGCCATTCATTTGAATGGCACCCTGAACACGTCTCCAACCCTGAGTGTGATCGCCCACACTTGAACGCACAGTATTGCAATGCTGAGCATTCCAGTGCAGTGTGCTTGCAAAAAATTGTGCATGCAGTTTTATTCTGAAGTAAACTTTATGTTTGTAACACTCCACTTGTGTATTTTATTTTAAATTAATGATAGTAGTTATTTAATGTTTTTTATCCGATTAATCTAAAAATATTCAGCCAACTAATCAATTATGAAAATAATCATTAGTTGCAGGCTTACAAATAAGTATAGTATTCCGCATCATCCCCCTTTCCCCTTGCAGGTTATGTAGGGAAGTAATAGGAGGGGCAATGGAGCTGGGCCAGTACAGACATTAGGCATTTTCCCCAGAGGATGGGGCTATGACATGCAAGAAGGGGGGGAGGTCTGTGCTAGGGAATTGACAATTTTTGGATTATCAGTTCAGAGGCACGTTGCAAACCCTTTAATGGGGATTTTATATACCCTGTGGGAATGTGATGTTGAAGCTGCTATGGAGCCCAGGTCCATATTTCGTATCAGGTCTCAGAGGATATTAGGTACACCTCCACTTTGCCCACTGCAAAAATGATGTAAAAAAAGTGAATTGGTGTTATTGACTGATATTTAACGGCTCCTCAAATTGTTTTTCCTTAGACTATTGGTCGTCTTCAGCTTTTATCGGTGTGCGAAAATATCTTTAAAGATCAAGTATGATTTCCCTGGTTATTTGAATTTGATTTAGGGTCCCTATAAAAAAAGCTTATAACACTTGTTTAACATGACTCTACCCCCATCCTTCTTCTGTGATGTCCCCTGCTCCCCTGAGTATGAGTCTGTCACAAAGCAGTCGCACAAGAAGAAGTTTATGTCATGGTGATTAATCTTCTTCATAAAATCCTTCTCCAAGGAAGACAAGTTAAAGAGTATTCTGCTTACCTTAATTTCCAATGACTTCCAGGTAAAGTGTAACTCCAGTTTCGTTGAGGAAATCTAAGTATACCGTATCCATTGCAAAGGTCTGAGCACACTTTGCTGTGAATTCAGACTTTTCTCTTTTAAAAAATAGCTGATGTTTTCCTTACCATTGTTGGAACTTCTTGCACAGCCTCACAAATAACACAAGCACACAGTCTGATATGCATGCTGCACATGGTTTGGCTAAAAACAGGAAGGAAGCCACAGCTTTATTTTCTATCTTATTCAATACAACAGAGTATATCTACCATATATATATATATATAACAGAACTTATAGACTCCGTCATCTAGTGACCAAAAATGTATACTGTTCAAGTTATTGCTATAAATACAATAATGTGTATTCTAACAACCATGTCCTTTCTCAAACCAAAATTGCCCTAGTCGGCTTGTATTAGGATCACTTAAGCAATCTCAGTGTTTTGATAAGAAAAGGATCACCGACTGTATCTCTTTAGCTGTACAAAGTCTTAGAAGCAAAATTAAATTCTATTTTAAAAGAGATATGAGTTTAAGGTGACACTAAACTCAGGAATTACATATTAAGTTTCAAAATGGGGACATTTAATTTTCTGAGTTGTACCCCCATAGACTTGCATTGAGTTCTAAGTTCGAATTAGAACATTTTCCATGTTCGAACGATCAAATTAGAACCGAACATGGGGATGTTCGGCTCATCCCTATTCCTAATACAGAATAAAATCAATCCATGATGTGTACCACTGGGCTCTGTGTTGGAAATTACTGTACATAGTGACTGGCTGGGCACTGCTCCAGGAGGCCTACAGAGTGCATGGATACAATGCGGTGAACAACTCAAAGGGCTTGTGCCAAAGGTAGAATTTTATATTTTAATGCAGCACAGCTCAAACACATGTGTGTGAAAGCAGAAGGCTGCATTTGATTGGCTTTGCCTGCAGTGCAAATGCATCTCTAACAGGACATGCTGAATTTAGAGAAACATAAATCAAAACAGCTCAGATACAGGCCCAGAAGTGTCATCCACACTGTGCCATTGGGGTGAATGGAAATCTGCTGACCTGTGTTTCAGATGCCCATTAAACACAGGCAAATAAAACCCCTGTACACAAGCCTTTCATTTGTCCTTGTCTATCAGGGACATAACTACAGGTCATGAGGCCCATAGCAAAAATGTGATGTTTATCTGATGACCTCTCTCTGAGCTGTGACTAACAACACAAAGATCCCAAAGACTCTTCTTCTGCATCTGACGTCAGCTTTCCTACGCTGTAGACTCTACAGAGGATTAGGGTTGTCATCAACAGCAACCACCACAAACTGTAATGATACAGTACAGAGTTATCTTTACATGTTCTGTTTAATTTGCCTCCACAACCTAATGGGGTCCCCTTCCACCCCCAGTCACCTGGGCTGCTATAGCTATAGCTATGCCACTGGTGTCTATATACATTTTAGGGTATATAAAGGCAAATGAACAGTTTTCTGTCACTTTTCCAACACTAATTTTCTAAAAATTGCACCATCCAGATTCACCCATCCATTTACCAGATTAAAGCCCAGGCTTTGACCTCCACTGCTCTATTGACCCCCTTTTCCCCCCTGATGCCTCCTTAGACTGTATTTTTTATATTTTTTTAATACTTGCCTTTTCCAGATGTTTTAAGGCTGGCCATGTGACAAGGATCTTTTCCTGGCGATAGGTGGTCCTCAGTGATACACATCAGAATTGCTCTGTGCACTGTTACCATGTGAGTGGAGGGCACCTTGGTGATGTCCCCCAGTGGTTGGGTCAATGACACTCTGCACTCACTAAGTTATTACTCTTCCTGTCCACATGCACTCTCCATCGTCAGCTGCACATAATTGCTCTACACTGGCTTTTTGATACGGACAATCATGAGGGGACCATACTTGTGCAATGTGTTTTGGCACAGCCATTTGTATTGTCTATCAGGGGTGTTTGTGACAGCAGAGTAGCATGACTGGTCGACAGTTGTCACTCCGTAACTGGAAGTGCCTTCTCGGGCAGAATCACGTGGTATTCTTTTTATGAAATCTGCATACAGTATTTCAAAATGATTGGAAATTACTTTATGAATTACATGAATGTGTTGAAGCTTATATGATATTTGAGCGATTGGGTTTAAATCTACTTTAAAGTAACATTAAACATACATTCTGGCTAATCAGGAAGACGGGGGGGCAGGTAATGATTCGACGCGCCTGGCTTCCTGATTGGCCAGCTACCGGACCAATCAGGAAGCCGGGCAGCGAGTCATTACACGCCGTGCGTCTTCCTGATTGGCCAGGAAGCTGGCTCCATGCTCTCTCATCACCAAGTGACAAGGGAGCATGGAGCCGTCATTACTTGCCCCCTGGCTTCCTGATTGTCCGGGAAGCCAGCTCCATGCTTCCTAGTGACGAGGGAGCATGGAACCGGCTTCCCGGCCAATCAGGAAGCTGGGCAGCATGTATTGACTCGCCACCCGGCTTCCTGATACCGGAAGTTCTGGTATCAGGATAGGCATCGAGAGCATTTAGGCGACTACGAGTACTCGCCCATATACTCGGAATCAGCACTGATACTAGTATCAGTGCATCCCTAGTCCCTGTGTGTGTTGTAAAGTAGCCACCGCTCCTAGCTCACTGCCCTGATGGACTACAATCTAAATACAAATCAGTAAACTAAATGTGAGATTGTAGTCCATTACAGGAGTGGCTAGTTTACAAAACACACAGGGACCATGGGGAATAAAAGTAGTCATCCTCAAGAAGGAAAGACAGTGTCAGCACCAATTCAGAGATGGTTTGAGGATCCACAGCTGAGTAATTCACAAATAAGGTCCAGTATTGTCAATTGGTAATTTACTTGAATGCATTTTAAAGATTTATCTCCTGAGTTTAGTGTCACTTTAAGGCTCATGTATCTGGACATTTTTGACTTGCCCACCCAAGATGTGTTCACTCTGGAGACATCAGCTGTTTACAGTCAGATACACTTTTGGCTCTTTGGATGGAAGTTTACTATGTTCACTTACAGTTGCCTATAACTGCTGGAAGAGCAATTTTTCGACTATGCCCCAGAGATGCGTAATCGTGGCTATGTGACTGCAAATCAATGTTGTATGAACTGCTTAACGACGTTATAGATTTTCTCGAAGTAATCAAGCAGCCTCAGATGGAGAGAGGTCCCTATGTGATCCTGTGGAAACTAATTAATATGTTTGTCAAACTGCAGGAAACATTTATCAAACAATATGATGCATATATAAACTTGCAGAAGCTTTTAGTCTATCAGTGTAAACTACAGGTCTGCGGCTGGGTGTGCTCTGATTTTTTTTTCCAGACTTTTAAAAGTTTTGCTATTTCTAAAAACATGTATTTGATCAGTTCAAGGTAAAGCTATCAATACAGTACAACATTTTAAAGCACAACTCCATCCCAATTATTTTTGTAGCTTTGGATTCAGCGTGGAAGATTTAGAACGGGGGTTCTAAAACTATTTTTTTTTCAACAAAGGGCCAGTCCACCATCCTTCTGACTGCTGTGGAGCCATACTGTTGCCAGTGGTCAATGGGAGTAAAAACTTGTCTCAGGGTTATTAGTCAGTGGGAATATAACTTCCCCCGGCATCGTTATAAGTAAGAAATGCCCCAAGGTTTATGGTCAGAAGGAGGAGGTTGTGGCATTGCATGGGAGGCATATACCGTGAATAGGGGTGTAACATGAAACCTGGTTCAAAAGGTAAACTGAAACTGACATTAAAGTAAAATTTGTTTTCCCTCCCCCCTGTTCCCATCTTCTTCTTCTTTCCTGTCCTTTTCAGCCTTCTCTCCAGCGCTGCTGCAGGGCTCCGATCCAGCGCTGACTCCTCTGTCCTTGCTAGCACTTCCTGTCCCACGGTGTCTGCATGCGTGCACACATCCATAGACTTACCTTGCGTCTCTCCTCGTCTCCCGGCCGAAAATCCGAACTGCGCATGCGCCCGCCCCAATATGCTTTGCGGCCGCCCGAGCAGTTTCAGATTTTCGGACGGGAGTGCACGATGAAGACACAGGTAAGTGTCTTTTAAAGCGTTTTTTAAATAAAAATTACTTTTTGCATATATCTACTGCTTGCAAGCAGTAGATATATGCAAAAAAACACGGAGGGTTTAGAAACCCTTTAACATTTAAAGTGAACCTGTTACTTTGGGCTTCATGGACTAAGCACAGTTTGGCTTTAACCTAATCTCTAAACTGCAGCCTTAGCCTAACCCCTAAACCTTACCTTGTCCCTCTGACTAAACCTCCTCCTAAACCTAACCCTTACATCTAGCCTAACTGCATAAACTCAAACTTTAACCAAATAGTTATCACAACCTGATTAAAATAGTATTTAAAAGAAGTCTGTGTACTAAAATGCAGCCTGCCAAATGATTTGGCCTGAAAAATCCAGCACCAAAATGAATGTGATGTAACCTTTTGATCTAAGAAGTGGTGTGACCCCTCACATGTTTTAACCTTCTACAATTCTTTTACATGTGCCTGAAGTTTGCCGTCTAAGGAGAATCTATAAATCTCACATTATTCTTTTGCATAAAAAAGTTTTTTATTTCTGAAACAAATGTTGTGGTTGCCTTTTTGTGCCTAGAGGCAAACAGTACTTAGTACAAAATAAGGACCCCCATCTGCACTTTTCCTGGCATCAGACTTGTTATAGCTTATCCATTCTCCACGGTAGGTCAGTCACTTGGCTTGTTCCAGTACATCAGTTTGACAAACTTGCATTCACTGGCATAATTAAACTCCGCGGAGGGCAGACTAGGCTGCTTTAAAAGTAAAAAATTGTTTCTTAAATTCCCCTTGGCTGGAGAAGTGTAAAACTAATAAGCGCAACTTGTCAGAGCACGGGTAATATCAAGAGCTGGAATGAATTGCAGAAACAGTAATTTGTTTTCTATTTACTGCCGCCCTCCTGTGATTTTTCCCTTTTCAAAATCGGAACAGAGAATACATTTCAGAGGCTAGCAGAGGCCTCATGTCGCTACTTAACCTCATCCAATGCTAGATCCTTCGACAGCTGTCTAAGAAGGGGGCATGGGCATGGGCATGAGCAATTTCACAGATAATTGACATCTATCTCAGGATATGGATTTCTGAGTTTGTATTGATTTGCTCTTCTCAGACTGTATTTTGTGATGTTTTGAATCCCGCTCTGATGCATGTTCTATTTGTCCAGTTAGGATTGTGTATAAGCAGGGCTTCCGCCTCTGTCCTCAACTTGAACTGCAGTTTTGTCCTGTTGCCCATGTTCCGAACGCTGCTGGCAGCGATACGTGGTAAGAGAAAGGTAAGAACATCTTTATATTTCAGCGACAGTGACACTAAACTCAGGAGTTACATCTTAAAAATTCATTCAAATACCTTAACTATTAATAAAAATGTATCTTATTTGTGCATCACTCAGCTATAGATCTTCAAATAAACTTTGAATTGGTGCTGACGCTGTGCTTCCTTCTGGAGGGGGGCTACTTTTGTCTCCCATGGTCCATGTGTGTGTTGTAAGGCAGCCAACACTCCAAGCTCACTCCCATGATGGACTACAATCTCAGGTTTAGTTAGCTAATTGGTATTGAAGTTATAGTCTATCATGCGAGCTTGGAGCGGTGTCTACTTTACAACACACACAGGGACCATGGGGAACAAAAGTAGCCACCCTCCAGAAGGACAGTGTCAGCACCAATTCAGAGATGATTTGAGGATCTTCAGCCGAGTGATACACAAATAAGATGCATTTTTGTTAATAATTTGAGTACTTGAATGTATTTTTATGATTTAACTCCGGAGTTTAGTGTCACTTTAAAATTAAAGGTCTTCATACCTTCTGTATAAGGACTTTATAACAATGATAGTGTGCAATCCTATATTGATGTCATAATTCCCCACAATGCTACAGTGAGAATGTTTGTCATTGCCATCTTATATATATAATGTGCCCAAATATTTGTGGACTTATGACCATCACACTGATGTAAGCCTATCGGACTTCCCATTCCAAAACCATAAGCATTAGTGGGGAGTTGGCCCCCCTATTTGTGGCTATAACAGCATCCATTCTCCTGGGAAGGCTTTCCACAAGAATATGGAGTGTGTTTGTGGCAATATGTGTCCATCTAGCCATTTGTTAGGTCAGGTATTGATGTAAAAAACCTGGCTCATGATCATGTTCAGATTCATCCCAATGGCGGTTGATAGGGTTTAGACCAGGGCTGTATTCAGGCAGTACTCTGTAACACTAAACTCATCACACCATGGGGTTGATTTACTAAAGGCAAAGAGGCTGTTCACTTTGCAAGGGGATTTCCCTTATCTTACTGAATGTGGTAAAAAAATTCACTGTGCAAAGAATTCCCAATCACATGCAAGGAAAATGAAAAAAAAAACACAAATTTTTGCTTGCACATGATTGGATGATGGAAGTCAGCAGAGCTACACATCATTCACTAAGCTAATCCCCTTGCAAAGTGAACAGCCTCTTTGCCTTTAATAAATCAACCCCATGGTGTGATGAGTTTGGTGTTACATAGTTAGTCAGGTTGAAAAGAGACACAAGTCCATCGAGTTCAACCTATAGAGCAGGGGCGTCCCGAGGCTGGGTGACACCCGGAGCGGTAACCGAGTGTCCCCCCGCCGAGACGTCGCTGC
>NW_017307164.1:543226-549340 GCF_000935625.1 Nanorana parkeri | reverse complement strand
TGACACCCGGAGCGGTAACCGAGTGTCACCCCGCCGAGACGTCACTGCGCATGCGTGTGATGTCACCACCCGCGTGCGCGATCACGTCATCGCGCACGCGCGGCAGTATTCTGCTACCTGCCGGCGGCCATCTTGGTGATGGATGCAGGCTAAGAGAGGAGGGGACAGTCACCCGGCATGATAAGGTATGCCGCCAGGTCCCCTCCTCTCTCCTGATACTGTCGGGCGTTCTGTCCATGACCGAGCGCCCGACTTTTCAGAGAGGGGTGACACCAAAATGACTGAGTCATTTTGGTGTCACCACTCCAATGGTGTCACCCGGGTGTGGGCCCCTTGTGACGCCACTGCTATAGAGTGTTAGAGTGTGGCCTGAATACAGCCCTGACCTAAACCTTATCGACCTCCATTGCGATGAATCTGAACATGATCATGAGCCATCAAGTCTTTTAAAGCAATACCTGGCCTTACAAATGGCTACATGGACACAAATTGCCACAAACACACTCCATACTCTTGGAGTATGAGATGCTGTTATAGAATATGCTGTTGAGAATGGATTCTGTTATAGCCACAAATAGAGGGCCGACCTCCATGTCTTTATGGAGCTGACTGTCTGCTCAGGTCATGATAGAGCAGAAAAAGGCTTTCCCCAACTGTTGTCACAAGGTTAGAGGCACACAACTCAGTAAAATGCCTTGGTATGCTGCATCATTAACAGTACCTTTTACTAGAAACACCTTAGGTCAATACTTTGGAGGGGTGTCAACAGACAGTGCTTTTGGCTATATACTTTTAGTATACTTATACAAAATCTAAATCTAACAAAATCTTCACCCAAAGGGTAAAGCTGTAAGTTTCTTAATTCCCCATGAGTTCAGTTTAACCGATTCCCATGAGCAGTTCGTAGATTATCGTTCCTCAACACAACAAATGCACTGCCTCGGCTGTCACTGTGATGGGCACATTGACAGCTACAGCTGTGACAGGCACATTGACAGCTACAGCTTCCAAGCTGAATCTTTCATGATGAAATAAAAGTAATACAAATTTGTAGTAAATTATTTTAAAAAGTTTTAAAACATGAATTAAAATGTATTATGTGGAAAATAATACTTTTAAAAATGTTTTGCTTATTTATGTGTATGTAAGAAAAACCTCAGCATTGGTATTTATAAAAACTGTGCAAAATTTTTTTTTAATGCCCTTAAAAAACAATGTCAAATTTTGTTAGCTAGGCAAATTATTGTTAAGTTAACGAATGAAAAATGATACTGCTAAATCAGATATGGGAATTTAGATTAGATCTAGGCTTCAATAACTCCTGTTCATGAAAGGATTTAAAACACATCCCATGCTCATCAAAACTGAATAAAAAATACCCATTGGCATTCACTGTTTTCCTCATGGATGCCTATAAGGATGATTATAAAGGGCCATTAACCAAATAATTAATTATCTCGAAGATGGAGTATCCAAGAGATATTACAAGTCAGCGGCTGACTCTGCACACCAGGCTCTGTCTTTTACTGATATGACTTTTGGGTTGTCTGGCCCTTTAAGCAAGTTTTAATGAGCTATAAACATCAAAGAGAACTGCTTCTGCAGTCTTAGAGCCTAATTTACTTTATTGCCATGTAAGTGTAGGTAGAGGGAAATTTCAGCTTAGGATAATCCAGTAGAAGTACAATGCCACAATCCAAACTGTGGTTTTCCAAACTTTTACTGCTGATTTTGGAGCTTACGAAGATTACAAGAAACTCTAACAACCAGGGCACTCATCAGGAGCTCTGGGGATACAAATTAAAAGACGTACGTAAACCTATTATCCTGATTTCATTCTATTTTATCCCTTTTGTGTTGTGTTTGTGTTTTTTAGTTGTATATTTATACTCATTCATTGATCAGTGTTATGTTTATATTATGTTATGTTTATATTTGGATATTGAACTGTTAAGGATATGCATTTAAAGTGTATGTAAACTCTAACAATGAATTTCTCTTATTTGTTTACCTTTGGTTTGTCAAATTATACAATTGAATGTGTTTTATTCAATTTGATAAGTGCCCCAGGATGGCCCTTCCCGAAACTGATTAGGTGGGTGGTCCCATGTCCCCTACAGGTTTGGAGGAGCTCAAGTTTGGACTAGGATTGGTCCGAACCTGAGCTCATCTCTAATCATTACTCCATGCTACTAAATGCTTATTATGTAGCTTACTCAGTAGGGAGCCATTTTCTTTTATCTGCTTAGTGATTAATTGCTGTGATAATAAAATTCTCTTGTGTAGCTTTAGCCTAATTAGGTGACTGCCACAATATAGTTAAATCTCTCAGTAACACATTAAAATCTCTGATGTAGCATAGCACTTTAAGGATAAGTACACCTTAAAACAAAGTGCATTTATCCTTTTTGCCCCCTGCTTCTGACCTAACCTTACCCACCCTCCCCTTCACAGATGCATATTTACCTCCATGTGAAGTCTCTGGTTCTGCTGTTTGTTTACATCCATTGGTGCAAGTCTTCACTGTCCTGGCCACACCTGCGCTTTAGTGCCCTATAGACTTCTATGTTCGATGGTCAGAGATTGTCCCATCGAAGTATATGAGGTTGTAATACTCAGGTGTGGCCAGGACAGTGAAGACTTGTAGCTCTGGACGTAGACAAACAGCAGAACCGCAGTCATTGGGTGGAGGGTGGGTTAGGTTAGGGCAGGGGAAGGTGGCAAAAGTGCACGTAGTTTGTATCTACAGCAAAAACTCTTTGTGAAAAGTGAGGAAGTGTTAAATTCACTGTTGGGATTTTATTGCTGTCTATTTCCCCTTTATATCTTTCTATATGTTCTTTGACCATTGCCAGACACCTAGAAAGTAAGGGAAGATCGAAGTTGTTTCAAAAAGAGGAATGGCTTAATTCATGAAGAGTATGAAAGGCAATCTAAAGTGTATCTAAAGCCAAAATGTTTGTTTTTAGGTTTAATAATAGTAGTAAGGGGTTTGAAACTGCTGGATAGATTCACTCATCAGAAAAAATTGCAATTGGTTTTAACCATTCACTACTCTATCCAAAACAAAAATAAAAAGGGTTGTGTAGCCTGGCCGGCAGTCCCTTTAGCTCAGGTGAAGGGAGGAGAGGAGGCACAAACAGGAGGTGATGTAACAATCACACAGGGAGTTCCAGGTTGGAAGAGAAAGTGTCCTCAGTAACGGAGGCTTGGTGGCTATTTTGTTGAAGATCAGACAAGGATGCTAATTGGCTGCTTTAGCCAGCTGGTCCTTTAGCAGTTCCCACTGGTACTGAGAAAAGGAGAAAGTAAAAGTGGGAGAAAAAGAAGCTCAGGAGAAGAGCCACAAGGCAGAGTTGTGGAATACTGTGAGCTGTGCTGTGGAGAGATCTGCACATGGACTGCTCCATTGCTGTGTGCTGGCTGCAGAGACTCAGAACCTAGAGAACTGCTGTGTGTGCAGGGCAAAGTATATGTGAAGAAGAGACTTAGTGTGCAGAACCTGGAGAGACTGCGCTGCATTCTGCAGTAAGGGAAGGATCCCAGAAGGCCTGCTCAGGACTTGCACTGAGGACTCCACAAAGAGGGAAAGAACATGCTTCAGAGGGGAAAGCCTTTGTGTGGAGAAGACTCTCAAATGGCCTACAGCGAGGACATGGTAACAGACTGTTAACCAGGGTACACTTATCCACCACCAGGGGTGAGAGACCTCTGGCCATCTTTATACTATCCCATCGTGTTGCTGTTGTGGGCATTTGACTGTTGTGATTCGAGTTGATTAACGAAACTGCTACGCTAACTCCATTACTGTGGATTACACATACCCTCCCTTTTAGACTGAGTGTTTTTGCGGAAGTTAAGGACCCACTACCAGTATAATTTATATCCATTCTTTCACTGGCCACTGGTTTAGTTAGGGTCATAAAAGTAATAGATAGGCCATACTGATTGTTGCCTACAATGGAGTTCCCTTCAATAGCTACTTGGTTATTGTATTGTTACCTATGTATCTTGCTATTACTTGTGCCAGTGTTTAATAACAGGTTATTGCTGTTATTGATGCAATTGTTAAAACTAGGGATGCAACAATACCCTTTTTTCTGTATCAAGTAGGAGTACCGATATTTTTTTGCCGGTACTTGCCGATACCGAGTAGCGGTGCCATGTGTCCAGATTATCAGGAAGTCGGGAGGCAGTTCATGACCCGTCGCCCGGCTTTTGACAACCTGTGAAACCGGTGTTCTAGCGAAAGAACACCTACTTCATTTGCTGAGGCTGCCTGGCTACCTAACCAATCAGGAAGCCGGGTGGCGAGTCATGAGATGCCGTCCTTCTTCCTGATTGGTCAGGAAGCCAGGATACCTACCAACAAGTGAAGCTGCCTTCCTAGCCAATCAGGAAGCCGGGGGGCACGTCATTACCTGCCTCCCGGCTTCCCGATTGTCTAGGAGGACAGGTTCACTTGTGCATAGGCAGCCTAGCTTCCCAACCAATCAGGAAGCCGGGAGGTGGGTCATTACATGCCACCTGGCTTCCTGATTGGTTAGGAAGACAGCCTGATTAGCAACATGTGAAGCCTGCTTCCTAGCCAATCAGGAAGCCAGGAGGCGTGTCATAACCCACCGCCGGCTTCCTGATTGGAAAGGAAGCTGGCTCCATGCTCCCTCGGCACAGCCAGTCAGAGGGAAATTTCCCTCTGACCGGAAGTTCCGGTATCAGAGCACTTGAGCGAGTGCGAGTACTCTGCCAAATACTCGGTATCGGCACCAATACTAGTATTGGTGCATCCTTAGCTAAAACCAAACTCCCTTTGCAGGCTTGTCAAGGCCCTATTAAATTCCTTTGCATCCTTACTGTTGAGGTGGTGAGTCTGGGTTCATTTCAAGGCAGGTCACCACAGGGAGCCGCAGGAGGACCCAACATCTCAGCAGGTCGCTATGGAGTCAATGCTACCAATGGCTTTAGATATGCTTGAAGAATAGATTGCTGTATGGTTAAATACAAGTAAAGTACATTTGCATTTAATACACATTCATTTCCTTCCAGCCTGACCTCATGCACTGTACATGTGTTTTAATTAAATGTGAAGGTCACAGGTCTGTGGCATCTGGCAAACAAGGATACAATCAGGAAGGATTTGCATGACAATGTACATAATTACACCTATCCTTTTTAAACCTGCCTCTCCTACATAAGCCAGCTGTATAAATGTCATCTTGTGGGCTTCCCGCAGCTGATACTGCGAAGGATTTTCGAGATCACAATTTAACAGATTCCGGGAGGATAGTCTAATGTCATTCAAACTCCTGACATTTATTTTAAACTTGTGCAGTGTGGGTCTTTAAGGTGGACCTGTGCTGGAAATCAAGTAGAACAACTGGCCTAAATCGTTAAAAGCAGCCATGGGAGGTGTCTACATATACAGGTTATGTGCTCCTGAGTGCACTACAAACACCAAACATGAATTTGATTCACAATTTGATTTAATTCTCATTTTTATTTAATGAATGGAGTTTTCGATTGAAAACCACATTCACCGTCAGAATATCGTGCAATCAAGAAACATTTTCCATCATGTGCCTTTGAATTTTTTCTTTACTGCGGTCCAAATCAATCATCGATTTGACCACATTAATGATTAGAAAGTCGAACAAACTTTCCCGAAATGTGCTACAAAATTACTTGAGGTAAGTTCTAAAGTCTTTCTGCCCTGAAAAATGATGGTGGCGGAAATTTCATCCTCCATTTTCAAGTACAAAATACACTGTTCTACAAATAAAAATGCACAAACTGCCACGAGGCAGCAACATTGAGGACTTGGATGGAACAATCTGGCAGGTAGGGTGGCAGAATGGTACCTTGGCACATGATGTGCTGGTGGCTGTGGGCAGTCCTTCCAGCCTAGGCTACAACTAATGTTGGCTAAGCACAAATGCCTTTTTGAGGATAGCTTCTGTTTTACCCTGTGCAGTTTTCTGTTGATACGAAAATTTCTTACTGCTAATTATGCCGGTGGAGTTTGCAGATCGGGTGTGCATAAGATCCAAGGGTTAAAGGATCATTGTAGCACATCTTTCATAAAACAGCCACAAATTATGGAGTTCATATGGAATA
>NW_017307164.1:517496-541563 GCF_000935625.1 Nanorana parkeri | reverse complement strand
AAAAACAATGTCAAATTTTGTTAGCTAGGCAAATTATTGTTAAGTTAACGAATGAAAAATGATACTGCTAAATCAGATATGGGAATTTAGATTAGATCTAGGCTTCAATAACTCCTGTTCATGAAAGGATTTAAAACACATCCCATGCTCATCAAAACTGAATAAAAAATACCCATTGGCATTCACTGTTTTCCTCATGGATGCCTATAAGGATGATTATAAAGGGCCATTAACCAAATAATTAATTATCTCGAAGATGGAGTATCCAAGAGATATTACAAGTCAGCGGCTGACTCTGCACACCAGGCTCTGTCTTTTACTGATATGACTTTTGGGTTGTCTGGCCCTTTAAGCAAGTTTTAATGAGCTATAAACATCAAAGAGAACTGCTTCTGCAGTCTTAGAGCCTAATTTACTTTATTGCCATGTAAGTGTAGGTAGAGGGAAATTTCAGCTTAGGATAATCCAGTAGAAGTACAATGCCACAATCCAAACTGTGGTTTTCCAAACTTTTACTGCTGATTTTGGAGCTTACGAAGATTACAAGAAACTCTAACAACCAGGGCACTCATCAGGAGCTCTGGGGATACAAATTAAAAGACGTACGTAAACCTATTATCCTGATTTCATTCTATTTTATCCCTTTTGTGTTGTGTTTGTGTTTTTTAGTTGTATATTTATACTCATTCATTGATCAGTGTTATGTTTATATTATGTTATGTTTATATTTGGATATTGAACTGTTAAGGATATGCATTTAAAGTGTATGTAAACTCTAACAATGAATTTCTCTTATTTGTTTACCTTTGGTTTGTCAAATTATACAATTGAATGTGTTTTATTCAATTTGATAAGTGCCCCAGGATGGCCCTTCCCGAAACTGATTAGGTGGGTGGTCCCATGTCCCCTACAGGTTTGGAGGAGCTCAAGTTTGGACTAGGATTGGTCCGAACCTGAGCTCATCTCTAATCATTACTCCATGCTACTAAATGCTTATTATGTAGCTTACTCAGTAGGGAGCCATTTTCTTTTATCTGCTTAGTGATTAATTGCTGTGATAATAAAATTCTCTTGTGTAGCTTTAGCCTAATTAGGTGACTGCCACAATATAGTTAAATCTCTCAGTAACACATTAAAATCTCTGATGTAGCATAGCACTTTAAGGATAAGCACACCTTAAAACAAAGTGCATTTATCCTTTTTGCCCCCTGCTTCTGACCTAACCTTACCCACCCTCCCCTTCACAGATGCATATTTACCTCCATGTGAAGTCTCTGGTTCTGCTGTTTGTTTACATCCATTGGTGCAAGTCTTCACTGTCCTGGCCACACCTGCGCTTTAGTGCCCTATAGACTTCTATGTTCGATGGTCAGAGATTGTCCCATCGAAGTATATGAGGTTGTAATACTCAGGTGTGGCCAGGACAGTGAAGACTTGTAGCTCTGGACGTAGACAAACAGCAGAACCGCAGTCATTGGGTGGAGGGTGGGTTAGGTTAGGGCAGGGGAAGGTGGCAAAAGTGCACGTAGTTTGTATCTACAGCAAAAACTCTTTGTGAAAAGTGAGGAAGTGTTAAATTCACTGTTGGGATTTTATTGCTGTCTATTTCCCCTTTATATCTTTCTATATGTTCTTTGACCATTGCCAGACACCTAGAAAGTAAGGGAAGATCGAAGTTGTTTCAAAAAGAGGAATGGCTTAATTCATGAAGAGTATGAAAGGCAATCTAAAGTGTATCTAAAGCCAAAATGTTTGTTTTTAGGTTTAATAATAGTAGTAAGGGGTTTGAAACTGCTGGATAGATTCACTCATCAGAAAAAATTGCAATTGGTTTTAACCATTCACTACTCTATCCAAAACAAAAATAAAAAGGGTTGTGTAGCCTGGCCGGCAGTCCCTTTAGCTCAGGTGAAGGGAGGAGAGGAGGCACAAACAGGAGGTGATGTAACAATCACACAGGGAGTTCCAGGTTGGAAGAGAAAGTGTCCTCAGTAACGGAGGCTTGGTGGCTATTTTGTTGAAGATCAGACAAGGATGCTGATTGGCTGCTTTAGCCAGCTGGTCCTTTAGCAGTTCCCACTGGTACTGAGAAAAGGAGAAAGTAAAAGTGGGAGAAAAAGAAGCTCAGGAGAAGAGCCACAAGGCAGAGTTGTGGAATACTGTGAGCTGTGCTGTGGAGAGATCTGCACATGGACTGCTCCATTGCTGTGTGCTGGCTGCAGAGACTCAGAACCTAGAGAACTGCTGTGTGTGCAGGGCAAAGTATATGTGAAGAAGAGACTTAGTGTGCAGAACCTGGAGAGACTGCGCTGCATTCTGCAGTAAGGGAAGGATCCCAGAAGGCCTGCTCAGGACTTGCACTGAGGACTCCACAAAGAGGGAAAGAACATGCTTCAGAGGGGAAAGCCTTTGTGTGGAGAAGACTCTCAAATGGCCTACAGCGAGGACATGGTAACAGACTGTTAACCAGGGTACACTTATCCACCACCAGGGGTGAGAGACCTCTGGCCATCTTTATACTATCCCATCGTGTTGCTGTTGTGGGCATTTGACTGTTGTGATTCGAGTTGATTAACGAAACTGCTACGCTAACTCCATTACTGTGGATTACACATACCCTCCCTTTTAGACTGAGTGTTTTTGCGGAAGTTAAGGACCCACTACCAGTATAATTTATATCCATTCTTTCACTGGCCACTGGTTTAGTTAGGGTCATAAAAGTAATAGATAGGCCATACTGATTGTTGCCTACAATGGAGTTCCCTTCAATAGCTACTTGGTTATTGTATTGTTACCTATGTATCTTGCTATTACTTGTGCCAGTGTTTAATAACAGGTTATTGCTGTTATTGATGCAATTGTTAAAACTAGGGATGCAACAATACCCTTTTTTCTGTATCAAGTAGGAGTACCGATATTTTTTTGCCGGTACTTGCCGATACCGAGTAGCGGTGCCATGTGTCCAGATTATCAGGAAGTCGGGAGGCAGTTCATGACCCGTCGCCCGGCTTTTGACAACCTGTGAAACCGGTGTTCTAGCGAAAGAACACCTACTTCATTTGCTGAGGCTGCCTGGCTACCTAACCAATCAGGAAGCCGGGTGGCGAGTCATGAGATGCCGTCCTTCTTCCTGATTGGTCAGGAAGCCAGGATACCTACCAACAAGTGAAGCTGGCTTCCTAGCCAATCAGGAAGCCGGGGGGCACGTCATTACCTGCCTCCCGGCTTCCCGATTGTCTAGGAGGACAGGTTCACTTGTGCATAGGCAGCCTAGCTTCCCAACCAATCAGGAAGCCGGGAGGTGGGTCATTACATGCCACCTGGCTTCCTGATTGGTTAGGAAGACAGCCTGATTAGCAACATGTGAAGCCTGCTTCCTAGCCAATCAGGAAGCCAGGAGGCGGGTCATAACCCACCGCCGGCTTCCTGATTGGAAGCTGGCTCCATGCTCCCTCGGCACAGCCAGTCAGAGGGAAATTTCCCTCTGACCGGAAGTTCCGGTATCAGAGCACTTGAGCGAGTGCGAGTACTCTGCCAAATACTCGGTATCGGCACCAATACTAGTATTGGTGCATCCTTAGCTAAAACCAAACTCCCTTTGCAGGCTTGTCAAGGCCCTATTAAATTCCTTTGCATCCTTACTGTTGAGGTGGTGAGTCTGGGTTCATTTCAAGGCAGGTCACCACAGGGAGCCGCAGGAGGACCCAACATCTCAGCAGGTCGCTATGGAGTCAATGCTACCAATGGCTTTAGATATGCTTGAAGAATAGATTGCTGTATGGTTAAATACAAGTAAAGTACATTTGCATTTAATACACATTCATTTCCTTCCAGCCTGACCTCATGCACTGTACATGTGTTTTAATTAAATGTGAAGGTCACAGGTCTGTGGCATCTGGCAAACAAGGATACAATCAGGAAGGATTTGCATGACAATGTACATAATTACACCTATCCTTTTTAAACCTGCCTCTCCTACATAAGCCAGCTGTATAAATGTCATCTTGTGGGCTTCCCGCAGCTGATACTGCGAAGGATTTTCGAGATCACAATTTAACAGATTCCGGGAGGATAGTCTAATGTCATTCAAACTCCTGACATTTATTTTAAACTTGTGCAGTGTGGGTCTTTAAGGTGGACCTGTGCTGGAAATCAAGTAGAACAACTGGCCTAAATCGTTAAAAGCAGCCATGGGAGGTGTCTACATATACAGGTTATGTGCTCCTGAGTGCACTACAAACACCAAACATGAATTTGATTCACAATTTGATTTAATTCTCATTTTTATTTAATGAATGGAGTTTTCGATTGAAAACCACATTCACCGTCAGAATATCGTGCAATCAAGAAACATTTTCCATCATGTGCCTTTGAATTTTTTCTTTACTGCGGTCCAAATCAATCATCGATTTGACCACATTAATGATTAGAAAGTCGAACAAACTTTCCCGAAATGTGCTACAAAATTACTTGAGGTAAGTTCTAAAGTCTTTCTGCCCTGAAAAATGATGGTGGCGGAAATTTCATCCTCCATTTTCAAGTACAAAATACACTGTTCTACAAATAAAAATGCACAAACTGCCACGAGGCAGCAACATTGAGGACTTGGATGGAACAATCTGGCAGGTAGGGTGGCAGAATGGTACCTTGGCACATGATGTGCTGGTGGCTGTGGGCAGTCCTTCCAGCCTAGGCTACAACTAATGTTGGCTAAGCACAAATGCCTTTTTGAGGATAGCTTCTGTTTTACCCTGTGCAGTTTTCTGTTGATACGAAAATTTCTTACTGCTAATTATGCCGGTGGAGTTTGCAGATCGGGTGTGCATAAGATCCAAGGGTTAAAGGATCATTGTAGCACATCTTTCATAAAACAGCCACAAATTATGGAGTTCATATGGAATAAGTTGACAATGAACGCAAATGGTAAATAAATCATTAAAGAAAAGTTAAACTCAGGAGTTAAACCTCAAAAATGCCTTCAAGTACCTTAACTATTAACAAAAAATGATCTTATTTTCGTATCACTCGGCTGTAGATCCTCAAATCATCTCTGAATTGGTGCTGACACTGTCATTCCTGCTGGAGGGAGCCTACTTTTGTTCCCCATGGTTTCTGTGTGTGTTGTAAAGCAGCCACCTGTCGCTCCACAAGCTTGCTCCCGGGATAGACTATAATTTCAATACAAATTAGTAAACTAAACGTGAGATTGTAATCCATCATGGGAGTGAGCTTGGTGCATTGGCTACATTACAACACACACAGGGACCATGGGGAACAAAAGTAGCCACCCTCCAGAAGGAAGGACAGGGTCAGAGATGATTTGAGGATCCACAGCAGAGTGATACACAAATAAAATACATTTCTGTTACTAGTTAAGGTACTTGAATGCATTATTAGTAATTAAATCCTGAGTTTAGTGTCATGTTAACCATATGGCCACTTGTGTCAACAAACAATTAGGATGGTGCCATAGGCAGGCTCTTGCTGCTGCCGCAGACTGCTCCATTGGCACCTGAACAATTTATTCTTTGGAGATGCCAGGATGGAGTGTTGGTTGACAGTAAGAGGCTTACTGGAATATTGAGTTAAAAAATGTGTTACACATAATCTGAAAGCAATTCAGCACAACTGAGATACTTCAAGTGGTTTTCAAAGTTTGGTTTAGATAATATTGAATGTAGAGTACAGTTGTGGAGTTGAGTTTTGGCCATAATCTGTGTTTACTTTTGCCTTTCTAAAGGTTGTAAGTCGGAAAACTAGAAGATTGCTGGACAAATACAAATCATTCCATGCTGCTTGTGGCATTGCAATATGTTTGTTTACAGGTAAACTTCTATAAACCTTTACTAATATCCTTTACTGTTATTTTCAACAACATCTTCAGTAATATAAGGTAATTTATTTTGGTTTATGGTGATGTTTATTTTCAGATTTGTTTGGTTGTCAATGTAACACAGGATGATTGGCTCACAGAGCTGTCCATCCCTCTCTTCCAGCTATTTATACCACCATGCCTTGGGTTACACGCTTTAGCACAAGGCATGGTAAAACACTACATATGTGTATTGCAATTTATTCTTGTATCTATAGCCAAAGCTTTAAGTGACACTAAATTTAGGAGTTAAATCTTAAAAATGTATTCAAGTTTTTTTATTTGTGTATCACTCGGCTGTAGATCCTCAAATATCTCTGAATTGGTACTAATACTGTCCTTCCTTCTGGAGGGTGACTACCTTTGTTCCCCATGGTCCCTGTGTGTGTTATAAAGTAGTCACCTCTCCAAGCTCGCTCCAGTGATGGACTACAATCTCAATACAAATTAGTAAACTAAATGTGAGATTGTAGTCCATCACGGGAATGAGCTTGGAGCGGTGGCAACTTTTGTTCCCCATGGTCTCTGTGTGTGTTGTAAACTAGCCACCACTCCAAGCTCACTCCCATGGTGGACTACAAGCTCATATTTAGTTTACTAATTTATATTGAGATTGTAGTCCATTGCAGTTTCTAAACTCCTGAGTTTAGTGTCACTTTAAGTATTAGCAAATGTAATAACAACATCTGCTGGTGTCTTCACAAATTTAGCTGGCATGAAAGTGATTGCTCTTTTAGGGGACGTTTGTAAGATGAATTATGCCTTGCAACATGGTGGAGGTCAGATCAAGCTTTCCTTATCAACTCCCACATTATTCGTACTATACATAGCCATGGAAACAGTCAGAATAAGATATACAACCACATCAAGATTTTTTTTTTAGAAAGCACACAATTGACTATTATTTAATTTTCCGTGTAATGGGATTTTGTTTGCATGGTGCAGTCAATAAAAGCAGTGCTGAATTCAGTGTATTTAAGCATGTCTTAACTCTAAAATAAATGCATGAGGCGTGACAAAAGTTAAAGAAAGAAAAGGATTACCGGTATAGATATGTCACATAGGAGAGCCATTATACTGCTGATATTGACTTTCACCCATTGTATGTACACTGTCCAGCCTTAGGTCCATGAAGTTTACCAAGTGGAGCTGCACTGGGGCTTTCCTTACCAAGTTCTCCTATATGTGTTACACCCATACTCCACTCTCCCTCCTCTTCCACTCAGGAACTAGGTTATAACTTCTGGCCCATCTATGTTACATCCAATACCCTGTCTCTCTCTTCCTCCACTTAGGAACTCTGTCACTTCTTTTTTTTCCATCTCTGTTACACCCAATACACTGTCTTACTCTCCCTCCACTAAGACATTAAGATACTTCTTCTTCCCCCATCTGTGTTGCGCTCATACTCCACTCTCACTCCTCCTTTACCCAAGCACTATATCACTTCTTTTCCCCATCCATTTAACATCGATACCCTACTCTTCCGCTTCCTCCACTCAGGCACTCGGGTAACTTTTTTTTTACCCCATCTGTGTTACATCCATACCCTGTGTCCCTCTTCCACCGCTCAGGCACTAAGACACTTCTTCTTCTATGTTACACCCATATCCCGCTTGCCTTTCTCTTCAAATCAGCAGCTAGGTCACTTCTTCTTTCCAATCCGTGCTATACCTATACCCTGCTCTACCTTCTTCTCCACCCAGGCACTAGGCCAATTCTTCTTCCCCATCTGTGTTACACCCATACCATGCTCTCTCTTCCCCTCCAATCAGGCACTTGGTAATTACATTTTCTTTCTAATCTGTGTTACACCTGTAGCACTCACCCCCAAAGGAGCCATTGGATGAATTCGGCCCTCCTAGCCTCTCTAGGGTATACAGTTCCATTGCTGTCCCAACAGCACTTGACGACGCTATATTGGAGATTGTTAAAACACATATGATATGATGCTGATGAACTTTTATTGAAGAACTTTGGGAGAGAGGGTTAGGGGCCGGACACCCAGGATGTAGTAGACTCCAAAAATAAAAGGACCAAGTACTTGCAGTCTTCACAGCTAGAGAACCTTTAATCCAATTGCAGCAAACTGTGTCTGAAGCTCCTTGCTCTGCATTACTTGATATAATAGCTACTAGTCCATTTCAGAAAAGATCACCATGCTTCATGCTGAAGTTGCTCTATGTCATCTCCATCCTCAAGCCTCACAGGGAGGCACAGGGATTTCATTATTTTCCTCCACCGGCTTTATTTCACTCCTTCTCCCATCAGAAGTGCAGCAAACTATCCTCCTCCTTTTTCCACTTCACCTATTACATCCTTGGTTTCCTTCAAAACCCTATCTTCTTCTCCTTGTCCTCGTCTTTATCTGCTCATTTACATCTTTCTGTTACTATTGAAGTCCCAACCTCTCCTTCAATTGCCTACTGTTCCAAGTAGAGTAAATAAAAGCATAGTCCCAGAGCTATAAGGCAGTGACATAATAGGATAAGGATGTCTAGAAAACTGTACTACGTCACTGCCTAATGGCTCTACAACTCTTATTAGACTATGCATGCTTAGGTTTAGAGGTCCACACTGACATATAGTAATGCTGGCTCACCTAAAGGCTAGAAGCCAAGGATAATCCCACTTTCGTAGACTTGGCATGCTTTCCTTTTTTTTTAGGGTGATGATGTAAAGCTTTGTCCCTACTATGATGAAAAGCATTTTTTGACCAGTTTAATTGCTTTTGCAATTAAGAGCTGTTTGAAAGTAATTGAAATTGTTGAAATTGTTAGAAAATTGCTAGAAGAGTATGGACAATGTTAGAGGTTGAAAGCTGGTTGAAAGTGATTTAAATGGTTAGAAAAGTGTATACACAGTATTAAAGCTCCTTTGCTTGGAGTCAATTGACATTTGTAGCTGACCTAGGTGCAGATAACCTTAGTTTTCCAAGAGTGCAAGACAAGTCTGTTGTAAACAGTATGGAATTTGCAGTACACATTCTGCAGCTGCTATTTCGCCCAGACACACTTTATCATCTGTTTCTTAGTGCTAAGTGGCTGCAAATTGGCTGCCTTATTATTGAAGGAACAAGATATCACTGGACAGCGCTTCCCAGGTCTAGACCCCGTCCCTTGAGGACATCACCGGTGTAACCCAAAAATCAGAGGCAAGACTGGGCTGGATATTCCTAGGATCATTTAGTGTCTCCTGATAGGCTCTGCTGAGATATATATATATATATAACGAGTTACACGTGCAGTGGTACCCTACTGTCTCTATTTGGATATTATATGCTGAAGATATATTTTTAATGGTTGCTTCCTCACATTGAACTTTACTAATGAATCTCTGTTAGCCAAATTTTACATTAAAGTATGGGCCTGCTTTCAAACAACAGTGTCAGTCGTAAAAATGATTCCATCTGAAAGTGTACCGCAGTAGAAGTGGTAGTATCTATACCTCTCTAGTGATACATCTCTCCTACCTCTGCATTATTCCAGTGCTACAGCCTCTGCCAGAGTCTTCACCACACCCATTACAAACTGATCATATAACTCTGGGCAGAGCAGAGTCGGGAGCGCTGCTTCGCCTGCGGCCCGGTAACATTTGATCCACGGACCGGTAGCGGGCCGCGGCCCGGGGGTTGGGGACCACTGATATAACCTACCGACAGCTGTGTAGTGCAAGGGCCTGTCTGAATGGATACATATTGGTTGGACAGATTTGAAAGGGTCATTATACACTGCCTGTCCACAAAAAAAGTCACACACTCTAATATTTCTTTGGACATCCTTTAGCTTTGATTACGGCACGCATTCGCCATGGCATCATTTCAATAAGCTTATGCAATGTCACAACATTTATTTCCATCCAGAGTTGCATTCATTTTTCACCTTGTAGTGGTGATGGGAGAGTCGGACCACTGTGTAAAATCTTCTCCAGCACATCCCAAAGATTCTCAGTGGGGTTAGTGTCTAGACTCTGTGGTGGCCAATCCATGTGTAAAAATGATGTCTCATGATCCCTGAACCACTTTTTCCCAATTTGAGCCCGATGAATCTTGGCATTGTCATCTTGGAATATGCCCAATTTTGCCATCAGGGAAGAAAAAAACCCATTGATGGAAAAACCTGGTCATTCATTATATTCAGGTAGGCAGCTGACCTCATTTTTGGTGGGACATAACATTGCTGAACCTAGACCTAGTATCCAATGGAGGGCTCTGACCTATTTGCTTAGCTAAATCCAGGTGGTGACTTTTTTTTGGAGAGGCAGTAAATTACATAGTTTTAGTAAATCTCTTTACACAGTCTTTTATTTTCCACAATAAATAAACAAATATACAGTTAATACAAACACTTTAGTGTAACCAAACCGTCAACAATGTAATAAACAGTATAGAAAAAAGCTATTATTAAAATTCCCTTGTGAGAAAAGTGTCTGTGTTTAACAAGTTTCATTTAAACTATCAATCTTCAATAAAACTATGATATACCTTGATAGATTACATTCCCCAAATTAACAAGTGGGCCTTATCATAGGTTCTCTTATTGTAGTGCCCAAGTGATTCATTCTTTATAGCTGTGACCCCTGCACCTTATGTAGTAATCAGTATAAAAAAAGTTTTTCAATATTCATAAAAGAGTGCCTTCATTTAACCAATTTCACTTATACTATCCATTTCCCTATTAAACTAATACTCACCATTAACCTTAGTAGACCTTAATATATAGTGTTTCCGAAATTAATGAAAGATTCCTTTCTTTGACTCTCTCATTGTGAAAAGAGGTTCATTTCTTGTGACTGTGACCCAAATACCTAATAAATTAAGCAATGTGGCAAGGTCTATTATTAAAAAGAAAACATTTCCTTGTGTCTGTGACCCAAGTGCCTTATGTGATAAGCAATATGACGACAAATATTATTAAAACTTTCTTAGTTTTAGTAAATCTAAAGTTGATTGTACAAAGATTATATGGTCAGATTGTAACATGCGGGCAGCACAATGGCTTTGTGGTTAGCACTTCTGCTTTGTAGTGCTGGGGGTCCCTGGTTTGAATCCCAGTACGGACACTATCTGGAGTTTGCAAGTTCTCCCTGCAGAGGCATAACTAGAACTTTCAGGTCCCCGATGCAAGAAGCCTTGAATGCCCCCCCCAACCGCCATGGCACTGCATGGTTTACAGGAAGGCTGCCGAGGTCCCCAGCAAGCGCAGGACCTCAGGCAGCTGCTTGTTTAAAATTTTAGTGCAGTGTTCTGTCGAGAACGCTGACCCAGTATCTGCGCTTGCGTACAGATTACTGAGGAAACCGGCATTTGTTTACAAAGTATTTGTTTTTAATGGTTAATTGTGACTGTTAATGATATGCAGTCCATGGCTGTAAATGACGGTTGGAATATTATTAACGGTCACAATTAACAATTTAAACGAAATACTTTGTGAATAGATCCGTTTCCTCGATAATATTGGTCTGTGCGCAAGCGCAGATGCTGAGGTCGGCAAATTCGACTACATCGGCGTTCACGACAGAACACCGCTATCTGCGTTTAGTATCAGGGCATTTTCTGCAGCCCCTCTCTCCCCTCTCTCTTCCTCATCTCCCTGGTCAGGGGGAGGGGCTAAGAGGGTCGGGTCCTTACACAGCAGAATGTGCTGCCCGTAGGTGCCTGCAGCATATTCTGCTGGTGACAGCCTCTCCCATCCCTGCCGCACAGCTGCCCGTACTGCAGGGGCTGTGTAGCAGGGAAGGAGCGGCACTCTCTCGGGGGGGCCCTCTTCTTCCTCGCTAGGCTCCCCCAAGTGGCAGAACGCCAAGGCCCGGTCGCAATTGCGTGGGTTTCCTTCATGTACTTCATTTTCCTCCCACACTCCAAAGACATGCTGGTAAGATAATTGGCTTTCAATCAGCCCTATATGCGAGTAAGGTATCTTATATTGTAAGCTCCTTGAGGGCAGGGATTGATGCGAATGTGCAGTGTGTAAGGTGCTATGTAAATTGTTGGTGCTATATAAACACCAATAATCAATAAATGTATGGTGACCCTTAAGGTGCCCATACACTTTACAACCCTTGCAAGACTTTTGTCTTGCGAGGCTTGTAAAATACTTTAAAAAAGTACGATCTGCCCATCTTGGACAGGCAGATCGTACTTGCGATCATCGCAAGCACGCCCCTCAGAGGGGCGGGCTTGCGATGACTGCAATGAGGGGCGGGCTTGCGATGACGGCAAATGGGCAGTGTGTGTGTGCACACACCGGCCCGTTCGGCAGTTGTCAAACAAGCAGGCCACTAACTCGCCGAGAATCGTACGATTCCCGGCGGGTTTTCCAGCCTGCTTGTTTGACGGAAGACGTGCGACCATACAGTAGAAACGGTCGCACGCCTTCCATACACTGCACGATTCTCGTACGATCGCGGGATTTCCCGCGATTCTCGTACGAGAATCGTGCAGTGTATGGGCACCTTTAGATTTATCACAACTGTATGACACGAGGGCACACCTTACATTCAATCAGCAAGCCTTTTAATAAGTAGTTATTGGTAGATCTAAGAATATAGTGCAATCAAATTAGAATGCGCATAGTCTGCTTAAAACAAATTTCAGATACTTACACCAACTGAATGAAATGCATACGCGATCCGAAAGGCAATTTTTTTTTCTGTCTGCTCGGCCTTGATGCGTTTCATTTTTCCCTTTATTTAGTCTGAGTCAAAACTTCCTGCAGATTGCAGATGATGTCATTGTCTGGCTATAAGTCCACAGCAGATGGGAGAACCACAATTGGTAATTATCTAGCTGCTGATACCGAAGTCAGTTATCTGCGGACAGCGGTGTCATGTGACCTCTTCCCCGTTCCACTTGTGACAATACACACTGCAAACTAATTCCATCTCAATAGGCTCCAAGCTCCCTGCTAGCTTTGTTGCTTATTGTCGCTGAATTGCTCCTTGTGGGACATCAAGCTTTTCGCTCTTCTGTTTTATAATGTCAGGAGACAAGCAGCCATATGTGTTTAACATTGGATTTAATCATGTTCAAAGATGTTACAACGATGTTCCTCAGTTCACAGACAAGGAACTGCCTTTGTGATGTAGATCAGCTGAGATTCCTTCATAAGACACGGGGGCGCCTTTATAAAAAATGGTGGTCTGGGCACGGATGTGCATGTCTGGATTAAACTGCATTGGCTGCTCATTGGACCTCTAGATTTGCATTTGTTACAGTGCTGGTCTGCATTCAAATGGGTCATCATTGGAAAACATCACCCAGTTCTTTATTCATTAATATATTATTAATAAAGAGAAAATGAAAATCGTTCCCTTGCAGTTGGACTACCCCTGCACTGCAAGAGTTAAAGTAGAATTAAAGTTACTTTTGTTTTTACATATATCTACTGCTAGCAAGCAATAGACATATGCAAAAGCATAAAAAAATTAAAAAGTTAACAACTCTGTAATTACTTACCTGTGTCTCCGCCGCTCGCTCCCGTCTAAAGATCTATAGATTTTTGAAGGGCCGTGAAGGATGAGAGGGTAGGCGCATGTGCAGTAGAGGTCTTCGGGGAGAAGAAGAGGAGAGACACAGTGGAGGTGAATGCACGCTTCCGGGAGAATGCACACGGACAGACACCGCGGGACAGGAAGACACAGCAGTCAATAATGGATCAGAGACCGCCACCAGCGCTGGAGGGACTTCTGAAAACTACTGGAAAGAAGAAGATGATCGGATCAAGAGGTGTCATTTAAGGTAAGTCCTCAAAGCAGCATGGGGGGGGGGTGACTTTAATGTCACTTTAAGTGCTAATTTTGTCTAGGGGGTTCAAATAAGGCAGATATACTCACCTTATCATTGGTCCCATTGGCTCCCCCCAGGCTGCTGGACTGGTCTCTGCAGCCTCTTCTCCCCTGGGCTTCAGCAGTCTGAGGACCACTGGCGTCATCACAGGTCTATTCACTTGAGCATAGCCAGAGCAGAGGGCGAGGGAATTGAGCGCTGACTGCCATGGAACCGAGGATCAGGTAAGCAATACAACTTTATTTGAGCCCCCTAGCCAAAGCAAGCGCTAGCCTCACTGCAAGGGTACATTGTTTTCTATACCCAGAGTTCATCTTTAAATGTATTTTTTTTTTTTATGCAAGCAGTTTAAGTACCTGAATTTGAAGTGTCACCCTCTTGTAATCTCTGCTCAGCAGAGCTCAGAGTAGGATGGGGGAAGCAGTACAAGGAGCCACTCAGTTCATGCTTATAGAAGGAGAAAGCAGAGTGACTGAGAGATGTGGGCATCAATGTGCTGCTTCTCCTTCACTGTCCACTCACAGACCATGTCAGTGTAACTGGATGCCCTCACTCAAAAGACTGAGGGCATCTAGTGGCAGAAAAGAGGTACTGTGAGTGGCTGCTCCAGATTGAAGGTGAACACTGCAGCGAACACTGCAGCAAACACTGCCTTTTTATTTTATTTTTAATGGGCTTTTACATTTTTTGTTATTTTTGACTAGTGTTCTGCTATAAATATGGTAAGATGATGGCTAAACATCAGCAAATGTGATCTGCTCGGGTACATTCAGGTGTGAATACATCAAATCTACTAACCAGCTAATGACAACACATGCAATGATTGGAGGTGCAGTGATTTGCCACTTCATAAATATACCCTTATTGGCAATTTGTCCAGAGTCCATTAGAAGCTCTGCCACCAGGGAGTCTCTCTTGTCTTGCTGCATTTTACTTGATTAAACATAAAACAGAAATTTGATAGAGAAAGAGAGAGAGATGCATGGCAGATAAGTAGAGTCTCAGATCTGCCTTCTGTGTAATTTAGCTTGAGCCCATCCACCTACAGATGAAGTATAATTTTGTGATTGGGTTAGATCTTTAATTCTGTAAGAATATGATTGCTGTGTTTCTCCACAGATTCTAGAAATGCCTTTTACAAATCTCTCCCTGTATGCCATGGTGTTTTCTTTAGGCTAATGTATGCTATTTGTTTCCCTACAGCCTTGCATGTTGGAGCTCATGTAATTAACGCTATCAACTTTTCTACAAACTACAACAGCGAATACACTGCGCTTAATGTGGCGCGGTACAAAAATGAGGTTAGTGTTGATTTAATGCTCATGTTAAGGTGTCATGTAAAAGCGTTTGTGTGAGAAAAACATGGAACACTTCCTGGAAATTGCTGAGAATCATTATGGCCCCACTGGCTGTCAAAATACCTGAACAGTGTTACACCTGATTGGTTGCAGGCATTGTTGGCCCACCATTTTCCACCCGGCTCCTTCCATTTTTCAAATGAATAGGGCAGGAGGTGGCAGACAGGGCTACTTAGAAATGTCTATAAATGTGCTCATATGTGTAGCCGGCTTAACTCCCGATACCTGTCAGTCAGTCAGTGAAGAATTCATAGAAAAAATGATAACTGGATGGAAAATAGGTTTTATGGCATAAGAGTCAAACAAAGTCTAAACTTTTGGACGATTTCTTAAGGGACCGTAATATACAGGGGTACGGGTACTCCTAGAATGAGATCCTAATAGGTTGGACTTGATGGACTAATGTCTTTATTCAACCTCAAATACTATGTAACTATGTAACTATGTAATACCGTACAAAAAACGACTAAGAGAAACGACCACATGTGCGGTTTAGGGTCTTACAAAAACTCTTGTGTGTGAGCCGTGCAATGGAAATCCCCTTTAAGTGTCAACGGCATCAAGCATGGCCCCCTTTAGTGGAAAATGACTTTTATGTAGAGATTAGAGTTCAATGCAAGGAAAACAAGAGGACATTTATTTCACAGCGCACATTTATCAAGAGGAATGACTGAACAATGTTTGTCACGTATTTTATCCCGGAGATGACAGGAGATCGAGGAGTGGGGTGCTGAATAAATGAAGATTCATTCAGAATAATGTGTCATTTGTCACTATTTGCCTTGTCAGTGTTTTTGTGTCTTAATAATTAAATTTAGGCGGCTTAAGGAGTCTCTGATTGGATTCCTGACACAAAGCAATTTCAAGCATGTGGTTTCATTACATTTTTTTTTTTTTTTCCCCAGGATCCTAGGAAAATTATCTTCACTACTGGTAAGTGACATGCATAGGGAATACGTGATGTTTTTTTGCTAATGCAACCTGGCATTGTGTACATGTTATATACATTGAGTGGCCAGATTATTATTTCCACACAAATTAAAGGGCCTAAATCATGCCAGGAAAACATTCCTCGAACCATAACACTGCCCCAAACCATAACACTGCCCCCACCAGCTTGAAGGGTTGTACTCATGCATGTGGGGTGCATGCTTTCATGCTGTTCCCGCCAAATTCTCATCTGCATGATGCAACTGGAAACGTGATTCATCGGACCACATGACTTTTTTCCAATGCTCAACTGTCCAATTCTTGTGTTCCTGTGCGAATTGGAGACGTTTTATCTTGTTAACTGCAGACAGCAAAGGTGTTGGAACAGGCCTTCGGCTTCCATATCCCATACGATGCAGTGTACGGCGAACAGTGCATTCAGCTGCTCTTGAACATTTAAGGAATTCTGCTGTTTTTCTGATACTCGCTCCATGGCTCCTAGCACCAACAATCATCCCACGTCCAAAGGCTGTTAAATCGCGTTGTTTCCCCGTATCTTCAGAAACAAATCACTTCTACTGTCGTGGTAAACAACCTGCTTCCCTATTTATATTAGTCTGGCCCTCTAGCAACTTCAGCGCCAAATTATAGCTAATTTGCCTACAAACGTCAGGTGGTCATAATAATCTGGCCACTCAGTGTATGCCTAAATTGTTTTATTTTTGGCTTTCTTAAAGGTAAACCCTAGTCTAAAGAAGACCATACATGCTGGAATTTCATTTGAACGTTCATTCCAAATTGTTCATCAGACCATTTGATCTTGTCATCATTGAGCTAACTAAGGGTGGTTGCTTGACTATTATGCTGATCAGGGGCAGCCCTAGCCTTTTTGCTGCCTGAGT
The DNA here is from genome assembly GCF_000935625.1 of Nanorana parkeri. Taxonomy (NCBI): domain Eukaryota; kingdom Metazoa; phylum Chordata; class Amphibia; order Anura; family Dicroglossidae; genus Nanorana; species Nanorana parkeri. The sequence goes on along the minus strand of NW_017307164.1, from coordinate 524,715 downwards.
TGGCCGATGCTGAGAGAAGGGATGGAAGCATGAGAGAGACTGACCGACCAATGCTGAGAAGCTCTCAGCGTCGGTCGATCTGTCTCTCTTACTCTTTCTCTCCCCCCCCAGTGTCTATCACAACTCCCACCAATCCCGGGGCCTCTGTCTGCAAAACACTTACCTTTGCCCTCCAGAGTAGCAGACATGCTCCTCTTCAGCCACGATCTCCGGTGCTTCTGCCCGGGGAAAGCAAGCTCCGCCCCTGCAAACACGTCTGAGGAAGGTACCAATAGCGTGGGGAGGGGGGCGGGACCTGGCAAATGGTACTATTAATATAATTCCATAAGAAAAAATGATAGCTTGGAGCCCGGGCCCCCCTGTCCGCCTGGGCCCCTTACAACAGTACTGACCGTACCCCCCGAGGGTGGCCCTGGCTACCGGTGCCTCTACCTGATTGTGCCTATCCAGGCCGGCCTGTGGGGCCTATTTTCAGTGGAGCTCCAGTAGCCACTATGTTAATCCGGCCCTGAGTACAGTGAGCGCTGTCATCCTAGGACAGGAATTGCGTTTATGGCAGGATCGGCAAGGTAAAATAAATGAAAAAAGCCTGGAAAAGATAAATAATGCAGCCACAACATGTAATGACTGGTAAGCTGCAATATATTACGTTTTGTTTTGGGGTTTAGATATAGTTTAAGTAAAACTGTCAAAGAAATTCAAATGAGAAGAAAATAAGTATCTTCAGCAATTTGTATTGCTTGTAGCTTGCAGTACAGAGAGACAAAGTCAGAAAGTCAGTCTGAGACTCAAGCAAGACAGCACCTTTTATATACATTTGTGAGCAGACAACATCCAATTAACAAATTGCTTAGGTCACAAAAATCAAAATGCTGCTGTAGTTTCAGAGAATTTCCTTATTTAAAAACACAGATATATACGGTGTATAGTAGTTAGTAGTAGTTAGGTTGAAAAAAGACACATGTCCATCAAGTTCAACCTATAGAGAAAATTATCTATGTAATGACACTACCATCAAATGTTTTACCAACTAGTTGACATGTATGTTCAATAATCAGTGAAACTCCCTTTAACTGCTATTATTGCCTTATTATTGCTCACCCCACCTGTAACCCTTTCCCTCTTTGTTTCTCTATTTGGTATTGGCATGCTTTTATGTGTTGGGGGTAATGAAATAAAATGGCCCTGTCTAGGGGCTTAGGTCTTCTAGGTCTAATGGTAAATCTAGCCCTTTGCAGAGCAGAATTATTATCTGCATCAGATGACATCAAAGGAGATTGTAAGGTGCATAGGGGTCATAAACTGCTGGTCAGATTGTAAGGAGGTCATTAGGTGGTCAGAGTATTTAAATGAAATGCCCCTATTTACCCAAGTAGAGTTGCGTAACCTAGTTTTTGTTCTCTGATTGGTGGAAACTGCCCTTCAATCAGGAAAAAGGGTTCCTGTGGCTGAGGATTGAAGGTGCAGCAGTCTGAGAAGAGTTAAATGAATCGAAGTGCTAATCGAAGTATTGCTATTTCCTGCTTATGAGAAGTAATTAGTAGAGTCCATGAGCATTTATATGTCTGAGCCTCCATTTTCATTAGTGGTGCCATCAAATGAATCTTTGTGTGCTGAAATGAAATGAAACAAGTGGAGTGCTGGTTGAGCGGGATGGAAGATTGGGCACTAGGTTTGGCGTGGAGATGCTGCAGAAGTGTAGCCACATCAGAAGATGGAAAGGTATCTCCCTGGTTCTAGGTCCTAGGAAGGAGTAAGACCGCAGAGGAGTCCTGGAGGAAAATATCTGAGGACTACTGGCTTGAGCTTTAAGACACAGAGCTGATGGTTGGTTTGTGTCTGTAGAGGGATGGACTTGAATTCTAGATTTACCCCTATTTAAAATGCTCACGGAATGCTAAAGAACACGGATTGAAGCAGAAAGCTCCTGGTGTTATGAGAGCGGTCTATGTTCTGAATCTCTGGACTTGACATTGAAGGTCTCTCACTGTCAGCTAGGTCCTACAAGGTTATGATCTACGCACTGGTCGATAAGGTCTCATACAGATGAGCATTGAACTGTTTCTTCTAGAACCATCTCACCTCATGCTCTCCTCACTTTCTGAGCATCTAGATGATGTTTGCTGTAAGAATGAAAGTCTGCATTCATTTTTTATAGAAGAATAGAGCTGTCAGTCCAAAAGGTAACTACAAGAATGGACAATGGAGAAGGCAGGAACATCTGGAGTCGTCCATAGGCTGCAGTTTTCTTTTTGTGAGATAGATACTCCAGATATATAACATTTATAGACTTTTCTGAGCTAGAATTTGTTTTATTGCTATAATTAAGTTCTATCACCCACCTCCTGGCATCAGAATTAAATCTTATTTTAATTCCCTTCCACCGGCAGCTGCACAAGTCAAGGGAGTCTTTATACTGCCGAGTACAAGGAGGGATTGAGGCACTGGTGTATATTGTTGCTGAGTTTTTGACACACTTTCATGGCTTCTGCTTAGAGACAAACACGCGAATCACAAGAAAGATAAAATCAAGCTGTGTATTATCTCGCTGCTGGCTGCTGCTGGGGGATGTGTCAGACGTCTCCTTATTAACTGGTTATTAGTGACTCGCATGTCCGCTGGATTCTGTTCTTACACAGCAGGAACATTACAAAGCCGCCATCTGCTGCCATGGGGAAGAAGCGGGATCTGATATGTGAAAACTTGAGCTGTCTGTGCTGCTCATAGCCACCAATCCAATGCCAACTGACTTTTTTTTTTTATACTTTTTTTTTTATAAGGATGGAAAATGGGGGCAATGCCATAAATAAAGAAAAATAACATAATACACAAAAGAGAAACAAATGCAGAATTATTTGTATTGCATAAAATATGGGGATGACCATATCCTTGTAAAAATACTAAAATCCTTGAAGAACACAACATAAAGATACGTTTGTATAACAATATTGTGCCAAGCTAAGTGAATAAATAAATACAATGAAAAATATATCTCTTATGACAATGAAGCACATGTGTATGCTTAAAACAAAGTACAAATACACAATAATATATACAACATCCCATAAAAAAAGTCCAATATACACCAATCGTGATCGTACAAAGAAGAATGCAGAGGATAATCCACCACCGGACCAGATAAGGCTTCCAAGTATGCGATAACCACAAAATCTTGACAAACCTTCACCCAGTGAGTGCTAGTGACAGAACGGTGCTCACCTGGGGAGGTAGACCCACAGAACTAGGTCTCAGAGCGCGTTTCCCTTCTTAATTGGGGAAGGGATGCCCGTATAAATGAAGGCAAGATAATCTCCTCAGATCGCAGGTATCATCATCATTTCAGAGGGAGAATAAAGGAGAAGACATAGTGCGTATCGTCCAACAAAAGTAACATTTATTGAATAAAATGCGTACTTCCAATATCGCAGATAAAACAGAGATTGCACAAAACCAGATGGATCCAGCAATACAAATTGAAGAGCGCACTGAACGCCCGTTCGTCCGGCTCAGCTGAGGAAAAAGGAAGTGATGTCTGAAGCTCCACCCTACGTATATTACGTCTAACACGTGACTACATCAGGGGTCTGGAGCAACCGACGTCTCAAGAACTATTTAACAGTAAACTGCCCTTACGGGCAGGGCCCTCCTTACCATCTTGTCTTGAATTGTATTGTGTCTGTAATGGCTTCCTTATATTGTAAAGCGCTGCACAAACTGTTAGCGCTATATAAATCCTGTATGATAATAATAATAAAGGCTCTGATATACGTGCACTCAAAGTACCGTATATAACCAAATAACACCACAAAAAGGAAGAACAGGCAGGAGTGGAATTGTATGTCAGCAGGAGCACAGAAGAAGGGAAGTAAGACATATAATACACATATGATCTAAAAATAGAGACAAATCTAAATATAAAAATGGGTGTCTACGTTTGTATAACAATATTGTGCCAAGCTAAATGAATAAATAAATACAATGAAAAATATATCTCTTATGACAATGAAGCACATGTGTATGCTTAAAACAAAGTACAAATACACAATAATATATACAACATCCCATAAAAAAAGTCCAATATACACCAATCGTGATCGTACAAAGAAGAATGCAGAGGATAATCCACCACCGGACCAGATAAGGCTTCCAAGTATGCGATAACCACAAAATCTTGACAAACCTTCACCCAGTGAGTGCTAGTGACAGAACGGTGCTCACCTGGGGAGGTAGACCCACAGAACTAGGTCTCAGAGCGCGTTTCCCTTCTTAATTGGGGAAGGGATGCCCGTATAAATGAAGGCAAGATAATCTCCTCAGATCGCAGGTATCATCATCATTTCAGAGGGAGAATAAAGGAGAAGACATAGTGCGTATCGTCCAACAAAAGTAACATTTATTGAATAAAATGCGTACTTCCAATATCGCAGATAAAACAGAGATTGCACAAAACCAGATGGATCCAGCAATACAAATTGAAGAGCGCACTGAACGCCCGTTCGTCCGGCTCAGCTGAGGAAAAAGGAAGTGATGTCTGAAGCTCCACCCTACGTATATTACGTCTAACACGTGACTACATCAGGGGTCTGGAGCAACCGACGTCTCAAGAACTATTTAACAGTAAACTGCCCTTACGGGCAGGGCCCTCCTTACCATCTTGTCTTGAATTGTATTGTGTCTGTAATGGCTTCCTTATATTGTAAAGCGCTGCACAAACTGTTAGCGCTATATAAATCCTGTATGATAATAATAATAAAGGCTCTGATATACGTGCACTCAAAGTACCGTATATAACCAAATAACACCACAAAAAGGAAGAACAGGCAGGAGTGGAATTGTATGTCAGCAGGAGCACAGAAGAAGGGAAGTAAGACATATAATACACATATGATCTAAAAATAGAGACAAATCTAAATATAAAAATGGGTGTCAAATATGAACTATATAAAAAATATGAAGATAAAATAATAGAATATAAATAAATATATTTAAAAATATATATATATATATATGCTCCTACAAAAAAAAACCACAACTAATACAAGAAAACGCCATAAAAAGGTGTTCACTTAGCTCGGCACAATATTGTTATACATTTTTAGATATTCACTATATCCTTAGTGCTTAGTGCCTCTTCTTTACATTTACTGGCGCTGATCACTTACTGTTTTATGTAAAGATAAGTTTACTACATCAACAATGTCAGCTTGAAGAGAAGTTAACAACATCTGTTATTTTTATTCAATAGGCAGAAGAAGAAAACTCAATTATACATGTAATAGCCCATAGACTGGGGCACTAGGTTTATGTCCTGCCTTACAACGAAGGATTGACAATGTTATTATTGTGCACGCCCCTCACGTTAGCTCCTAGTGTAAAGTAGGGTATACACAGTCAGAATTTTCAACAAACAATACTGATTTTGGAACCATCCTTCGACTTTCTAATGGTTGATGGGGTCAAATCGATGATCAATTTGGACTGCAGTAATGAGCATTTTTCTTGATCGAATGAAATTCTAACAGTGAATGTGGTTTTTGTTTTGGGAAATGCCATTCATACCAAAATCAAATGTTACATAGAAATGGAAATCACACGAAATTTCAACAATAATTGCAAAGCCTCTGGTGGTAATATCGAACGTTCCGATGGGATTTTTCATAGGAACGTTCATTTAGGTTTGTATACCCTACTTAAGAATGACAGTAGTACTTGATGGACCCACCCTACTGGATCCCAGTAATAATATGCAGTGTATAATATGACGCTAATATAAAGGCTAATTTCAGGCACTATTAATTCAAAAGTAGCTTTAAATATCTAAAATAATATGGATCATTATAACAATAATAATAATAGTATACACCCACAGAGTGAGCCAACACTCTACATCTCTCTGCCTTTCTTCTTGACAACTGCTGAAAAGAAGCCCCACTCTGAAGGGAGTGCATTGTACAAGCTCATGGACTTGCATTGTGAGATGCAACAGCCATTGTGTAGCACTGGAGAACAGAAAGTATAGGCTGAGTATGTGCTAGACAATATAATTACCCCATGTACATATATACTTATGAACTCTACATAGAAACAAGATTAACATTAACAGGCATTTTAACTATGTGCATCTACACTATTACTGAAATGGCTTTATGAAGTCTAAAACAAATTGCTCTGAGGTAAAGCCATTGGACAGAAGAGGCATGCAAAAAGTCTCTTCTGCCAAAAACATCTTCCCTTTGCCCCTAGTGATTTTTCATTATCTGTACACTCCCTGCCGCATATGTACAGTGCAGTGTACACTTCTGATTCTTTACTGGCATTTTCCAGATGATAAAAATGTAGCTGGCTTCCAGGGACGAGGTTACATCATCAGTGGCCATCTAATGGCCAAAAAGAAATGACCTGGGACCTAGAAGAAGATGGCAATTGTAAGGGATGGAGGAACTACAATGAGTGCTGGAGTAGGGCACACTAGTAGGTTAGTGTGCCATAATATGCATACTTGCACATTATAGTAAGAGGTTCCCCCTCCTCACCCAACCAAATTAAGTTCCAGTTTGAGCTGACAACACACATTATTGAATATATGCTAAAATAGATTTACCTGGCTGCTGGGGTATAGAGGGTCACTGGCAGAAGGATGGTCCTTGTGCCCTGGGTGTATCATAGAACCCCTATCATCCTGGTAAACTACTGCTCATGGGACATCATCCTCCATGTAATAAGAGAGGGATCATTTTATTCTTACCTTGCAGTATCTGACTGTACGCACTTGGAATACTAATGCCAGATGTCTACTAATAAAACTGCTATGAAGCACACATACAGCAAACACAGATGAGTCACCATGGCACGGATATCCTAGCAACAGTGTGTAGTTTTGCTCCAGATGTGATTTAAATTCTGCAGATGTAAAGAACTGACTTTATATCAAGGTCAGCTTTCTAGCTGTACGTGGCTGAAAAAAAATCTTACTACTCTAGACGACAAGGAAATCTGGGTCTGTAGGGTAATTGCACACAGCCAGGTGACCTGCTTTCGAAGATTTAAGAAAGACGCAGAGAGAATAAACAGACTCGGACAGGTCAATATCGAACCTGAGCAGAGGGGTTCCACCACGGCTTTGGTGTATTAGCATAATCAATGCATCTGCTAATTTTTCTGTGAGGATTAACTTATATTTTACCGGTTCTTGCATTCCATGCATTGTTTTTAATAAGGC
>NW_017307164.1:466797-517485 GCF_000935625.1 Nanorana parkeri | reverse complement strand
ACACATTCGTAAAATACCTGAAATGGGAAAGAGGGACACATTGAAAGAGAAACTAGCATTTTAGATCTGAACATGCGATCATATTAAAGAGTGAGTCCACCAAGCAGTGACATTACAGCTATAGGTTAAGCCTGCTATGTTAAGTCAAACCCCTGGATTTTTATCTTCCATAGATCCTTTTACCCACCTTTGCATGTTCCAGATACGTATGTTACATTCTTCATAATATAAAATACATTTCAAAAAATCCAACTGGGGAGCAGCAGGTAGGGTTGCCACCTGTCCAGGATTCACCCGGACAGTCCGGGTTTTGAATGCTGTGTCCGGGTTTCATGGCAGCTGAAACCCGGACACAAGATGTCAGGCAGACAGGGGCAACCAACATTAAGATAGGGGCTACTGGCCCCCCACTGAAAATAGTCTATTATGAGTAAGCCGCGACTCATTCTCTCCCAAACATTTCCGTGCGTTGCTAGAGTGTTTGGGTTTTGCTGGAAGAAAAGGTGGCAACCCTTGCAGCAGGTGTCCAGATGCAAGAACTTTATTGCAAAGATCCTACCAAGAGATATAAGAAACTATCAGGTAGTTAGGTAGTTGGTGTGCATCACTAGAGGGATCACCGCAGAAGGAAGGATGTTCTGATTCCCCTATATAGTTCTTTAGTAATCACTAGAGAAATCACCAGCAGGAGGAAGGAGGTTCTGATTTCCCTACATAGAGCTTTAGTTATTTCTAGAGGGACCACCAGCAGAAAGAAGAAGGTTCTGATTCCCCTATATAGATCGTTAGTTATGACTAGAGGGATCCCCCAACAGGAGGAAGGAGGGACAAATTCCCCAGTATAGATCTTTAGTGATCACTAGAGGGTTTCCTATCAGGAGGAAGGAGGTTCTGATTCCCCTATATAGATCTTTAGTTAGACTTAATTTAGAAAAACGGTATCCAGTTCAGGAGGCCTCACTTTCAAAAATATATTAGTAAGATAGAACAAGTCCAGAGATAGGCAACAAATATGTGCAGTCTTGAAAAAAGAAGTGAAAAGTGAGGCATGACTGAAACCTTTAAATACATTAATCTCATCCTCATAGTTAGAGCCGACGTTTGACATTCAAGCTGTCACACGTCACCTCTATTAATCAAGAAGTGAGCGAACACATACCATTGCTTTCTCACTTTCTGATCATCTCCCTGCAGAGAGCAGTGGCTGTCAGTCACCGCTCCCTGCAGGTACTCCCCCCTCCCCTCTTCAATCCTCCAGTGCAGAGGCGGACACAGCTGGGTCTGCCTCTAGATAGGCAGAGCCTGCTGTCAATCAGCCAGCTGGGTGGATCTCAACAGTATTGTCGGAATCTATCCCGGCTACGTCACTCTCAGCATATAGTGGGTAATAGCTCGCTATATACTGAGCTATGGGTCACAGGAGGACGTTAGTATATGTCCTCACATGACCCTAAAGAGAACTATGGGAAAATACATAATGCTTACCTCATATTTTTCTTTTAAGGATGTGAAAAAGTTTCAGGAAGGCAATATCAAAGTGAAGCTTAGATCAAGAACACAGACACATGACCTCAAACTAACAAAAAGGACATTTAAAAACTATTCTTTAAAATAATTACTATAAGAGTAGTTGACACTTGGAAGAGACTTCCTTCTGGCAGAGGTAGCGTCAGTCAACAGTAAGGGAATTTTACATGCTTGGGACACATGTTGATACTCAGACAAAAAGTAAAAAAACCAGCAAAACAAAAAATAACAATAAAAAACTAAAAAAATCAGAAAGGGGCAGACTCATTTTTTTTCTACCGTCACTGTTGTTTGTAAGTTTAGCTCCCCTGCATCTAAACACATACATATACTGTTCATTTAATCAATCAATACATATAATATTTTCAATGTGTATTAATGTTTTAAAACCGTTGTGTCTCTAGGTAGGTTGTAGGTTGTAATTTGCAAATTGAATAGCACTAAAATGTACTAACGCATGTAACGTGTGTACCCTTTGTAGTGACCTGTTTTTAAATCCTATCCTGGTATATGATGTGCTTTTTCTTATTCTGTTCATATATTTTAATGTGTTTTGTGTGTTTTCTTTTATTTGTAGTTCCTGGAGTGACCGGAGTCCTAATGGTTCTAATTTTATTTCTTATGTCCACTGCTTCCACAGCATCCATAAGGTAACGGTTCTGCATTCAGTACCAATGCATACCAGCCCTTAGAAAGCTTTTCCAAATGAACAGGTGGAATATATGAATAGCAACCATTTCACTTTCCAAGAGATTTGTAAATGAAAGGCTTTAAATTCCTTTGTGGTCCAGCCACCCCAGCTGCACTCTAAGGGCTATATAGAATTAGAAAAGCGACATGGCATCTCTTATTTGCTCCAATTTTATCTGTTAAATATATAACTAAAAGTGTTTTGTTATATCTGATAAGTGAAAAAAAAATGTAGCATTTAAAAAAAAAAAAATTCCATTGATACGTTGAAAAAAAACAAAAAACTAAGCACTGGGAAGTATTCCTAACTGCATGTAATCCTTTCACATATGATTACATACGGTGTGCGGGCTTGTACATGCAGCGTCTGTCACCCAATCATTAATTTGAATCGGTGACAGTTGCTGCTTGTAACATATGCATATATTAAAACTTGTACCGTATATAGTAGCTGCCCCCACGGGACTAAAAAATGTGTCCAGTGGCCCCCAACTAAATTGAGTTTGAGACTACTGCTCTAAAACATAGGAATTTCCACTTCTGATTTCAACGTTTAGCTAGTATTTGGCAACTCAATACTTAGGCTCCATTTACATATAGCATTTGCGATTCCCAAGCTGCTTTCCATTCGGAAGACCGCGTGGCACGAAATCACTAACAATTTTTAATCTGCGTGGCTATTACTATAACTGCAAACATGCGGAATTGTAAAGTATGTTACCAGCACACCACGGTTCAATCTTCAAGCAATGATCATTTTATTGAAGCACACACATCTGAGCACATTGCCCCATCATCCGGAAGTGGCCCCGAAACATTGCAATGTGATAAAATGTGTGTGCATCAATAAAATGATCACTGATTGAAGATTGAACATGGTGTGCTGGTGACATACTGTACTATTTGGATCTGAAGCGGTGCCATCCAGGCACTACAGCACCCACCACAAGGGACATACTAGTAAGAAGTGCGGAAGGATTCTTCTTTACTGATCTGTGGGCTACGTGGTTTCGTACCGCACTGCCACTGCAAAAGTCTAAACAATGCACATTAAAGTGCAGTGTTTTTTTATGTTTAGAGCGGTTCCATACGTATTCGTACGGCTGAATATGCGCGGACAACCGCTCCTGTGTGAATGACTTTGAAGGTATGCATAGGTGAACCAAAGATTGCCTTTTTTTACTTCCCCATAGCTAGTCATTTACATTACAATCTGTGCAATATCCTCACAAAGGTCTTTAGATTTACTGATTCCATGTAATGAGGGCCTACCTCAGCCTTTCTCACCAATGGCTCCTTAGAATCCTAGGGTTCGTCCAGATGACTTTGAAGGTATGTAAAAGTGAACTGAAGGGTGCCCATTTTGATTTCCCTATTGCTAGCCATACACATTACAATCTGTTCAATGTCCTTACAAACTGCCTTAGATTTACTTATTCCATGGAATGTGAGGGTCTACCTTAGACTTTCTCACCCAAGGCTCCATAGAATCCTAGGGTTCGTCCAGAGGTTGTTAGGGGTTCCTTGGGAAATTGGCAGTGATGGTTTGATTTCATGACTTTGAAGCTATGTAAAAGTGAACCAGAGGGTGCCTAATTTCATTGCCATATACTATACCTAGCCGTACACATTAAAATCTGTACAATGTCCTTACAAACGCCCTTAGATTTACTAATTCCATGGAATGTGAGGGTCTACCTAAGCTTTATTCACCCAGGGTTCCATGGAATCCTAAGGCTCTGCCAGAGGTTGTTTAGAGGTTCCTTGGGCAATTGGCAGTCATGGTTTGATCTCTATGGTGCCCGCATAGTTCTAGCACAAACACCACTCAGCAGAGTCAGCAGCATAGGAACAGTGGAGCTTTTCCTCTGGTTTCTGAAATAAGCAACTACCAACACCAATGATTGCGTTAGCTGTCTGTAAGGAGAACACTGTTCCAAATGACAATCAATGCCTGACATTTTACCATAGGGACACAGGTGAAATAAAAACTGGACAGAAATTCTAGCCTTTCTCTAGGTCATCGAAAACAGAAAATGGAGTTTGCCTTTTAAGTATCAGTAAACCAATTTAGCCATATGGTTAGTGGATACTTACAGTAAACAAATGCTCCATATATCACAGAAGTGCAATCACTGCAATTACATATTTTTTACTTTCCTTGCTGTGGTCATGTGATCTCCCTTCTTTTTCTTCACACTGCATAGTCCGATATGTGGATGGGTGGGTAAGAGGATGGTGTGACGTGTCCTGTAGACTGCTGCATGCTGTTGCTCTGTATATGAAAGCAAGGCTACATAGAAGAGCCGCTATCCATCATGCATCAATCATGAAATCTCTTAAGAAGGAAAGAGTGCACCTAGTCAGGGAATCGGGTTTTGAAGCCTCTGCTGAAAAATCTAATTTGGGGTTTTGTGACATTTTAAAATGATGTATTACTTGGTATAGAATATATTTAATTTATGAGGGAGGTAATATTCTTAATTCGTTCTCATTTTTTAGAGCTTCAAATTTCGATATCTTCTTGCACACGCACAACCTCTTCTTTATTTTCTATGTGCTGCTGCTGGTCCATGCCTCTGGGTAAGTGTCACCAATGTTAATATTGCTAATAATCTTAATCTATACATTCTGAGATATTAAAGGCTATAATGTGATAAATCATTATTGTTCTAAAAGGGCCAGTCCACTCTGAAATGATTATTCACTTTTTAGTGAATAATAATTTCATCTGCACCAGCAAAAAATTTGTTTAGTTTAGTTTAGTTTTGATTCGGATTTTGCGTTATTTAGTTTTTCGGGATTCAGGTCCGAAAATCAATTTGTTTCGGAATTCGAATACGGATGAAATTCGTTAGCGGTAGTCTGTGAAGTTTCGTTTCGGTCGTTCGTTCGTTGCAGCAAAGTGACATTCAAGGAAAAAAAACATTTTTTTTTTCTCTAATGTCAATTTGCTGCAATGAAATTTCATCCAAAAAACTAAATTTCGTACAGACTACCGCTAACGAATTTCGGAAACGGAAATTCGGATTCGTTTGCATTCGTCATAGCTGCAACTCGGAATTCTGAATGTCCAAATTTCCGAAATTTTGTCAGAATTTCTGAAAATTCGTCAGATTTTCGTTTCGCACATGTCTACTTTTAAAAAGATACTGGATTGACCCAAAGGTTTGTTCTATTTGAGACTCTAATCCTGCGGCCTCTTTTCCTGAGTTCCTGTCTTGAGAATTACAAAAGTGACACAATGTCCTTGCTGAATAAAATAATTTATAATAGGGATGCACTGATACCGATACTAGTATCTGTGCCATTGCCGAGTATTTGGGCGAGTACTCGTACTCGCCCAAAAGCTCCAATACCTAGCCCGATACTCCGGTATGAGGAAGACGGGCAGCAAGTAATTACACGCTGCCCAGCTTCCTGATTGGCCGGGAAGCCGTCTCCATGCTCCCTCATCACTTGTGGCCGCACAGCCTCATTGGTTACAGAGATGGCCCCACAACTTTATTGGTTGTTACACACCCAGACATCAGTCAGTTCAGTGAATGTCCAAACAAACCTCGCCTATGTCCTACCAACTAGAACACTAGCGGCTTGACCACAGAGCTTCATTGGTTCCTTCACTAGGATGTAGGTGACACTATAAAAAACCAATGATGCTATGCAGGGCACACAAAATTATTGGTTGCTATCATACAGACAGACCAACAACCTCATTAGATGTCATATTGTGCCCACCTGCATCCTAGCAACCAATGATGCTCTGCGATCCAGCTGCTAGCATCCTAGCAACTAGTGATGCCATGATGGTCGCACAGCGTCATTGGTTGCTAGAGCACAGACAGCTCAACAGCATCATTGGTTGTTATGGTGCACCCGCCTAACATGCATTGACACTGTGTGGTCCAGGTGCTAGCAACCAATGGTGCTTTGTGGGTTGCACAGCGTAATTGATGGCTATGACACAGGCAGTTTAAACAGAACATTTGCTGAACCCGGATTTCCGGATGGGTCTGGGGAAAGTCCAAGCAAACTGAAACTGGATCATCACTTCTTTACAGTCGTCGGAGTGTTTTCTCTACTGACCTTTTAGAAGTCCATGGCTTTCAGGAAGCTATTTCAAAATATCAAAAAGACACATAAGGCTATCTATAGCTCGTAGGGCCTTCCGTCACAGCAGACAGAACAACTTTGCTGTAAGTAAAAATAACAACTAATTTACTGTGCTGCAAGCAGAGAATAATGAATCTTTAATGGAGTGCCCCATTCAGAACGCTGAATAAGAAAAAAAAAAAAAGAGATCAACCTCTCGTATAAGCGAAAGAACTAAGATATAACATAGGATTAAACCGCTCAATACAATATGTGGATGTTTTTCCCGAGGGGACATCGGCAATGCTGTTGTGACTGAATTTACAGTTCTGTGCGCATCGTAGCTTTAAGGGATAATCATTAATAACTAATGACTTAAAGATGTAGAGAGACAGCTGAACATTCATTAAGCACAGAGGGAAAATAACTAATGGTTATCTCACACTTAATTGTTCAAATGATTGCCCTTTGGATTTTTACGTCACTTGACCTACTGCAATCCCATCTGCACGTGCTATATTGCTGGCGTTTACATTAGCCAATGGGATGGTGGATTTTTTCTCATTTCAACTGATCATTTAACCTGATTTGAAAGAAAATAACTGTGATATTATATAGCGATAATTGGGCTGTGTAGGGGTTGTCAAGTGGGCACAATGGTTACAACAGCTCAGAAAAGTGCTCTCTGTCTTTAAAATTAAAATCGTGTATTTCTGTGAGTGCATATTCGTAATTTATATTGAAATGTCCACATTATGTATTTTTTTCAAATACATGCACGTTCTTACAAGCTTGCTTTAGCATGTTTTTATTATTGCATAAAACAGTGCTTCTTGATCTATGGGTTGAGATGTATTTGAGATGGGTCACCACCAGTGATAAGCTGAATGTGCCTGGGTTCAGTGTGCGTGCATGGGTTCGGTTAGCTTGAATCTTAGCCAAACCCAGACAGACACTCAGGAACGTCCAAGCAAACCTAACTCAGTCTCGTCTATGCTCTTCCAACTAGAAAACAGAGTGTCATTGGTTTTTAAGATGCAGCCGGCAACATAACAACCAATGGAGCTTTGCAGGGTGCACAGCCTCATCTGTTGCTAGGACACAGATGGACCCACAACCTCATTGATTGTCATGGTACACTCACCTGCATCCTGGCAATCAATGATGCTCTGCAATCCAGCTGCTAGCATCCTAGCAACCAGTGATGCCATGCTGGTTGCAAAGCATCATCAGTTGCTAGAGCACAGACAGCCCCACAGCATCATTGGTTGTTATGGTGCATCTGCGAAGCATGCAATGATGCTATGTGTCCTGGATGATAGCATGCTAGCAACTACTGACGCTGCTAGCACCCTAGTAACCAATGATTCTGTGTGTTGCCGAGTGTCAGTAAGTTTGGTGGGGGAAAAAAGAGATCTGAAATGGTTGGGCAGTATGCATAAGCATAGCACAAGGCTAGGTTTTCACCTTTGTGATGCACTTAAACGCAACAGCAAGGCGCGTTGAGATGCTACTAAGAATAAATGACACCACAACGTGGAACACATGATTTCATGCATTTAGCTGCTTGTCCCATCAGTGCAAAAGGGTAAACTCATCCTAAAACTCGATGGCCATGACCATTAAGCCTTGAAGTAGTTAAGCACTTCCAGTCTAGGGAAACTTCTCTTTATTATGTATCAGTTCCTGCTTTTGATGAAAGAATATCAACAGACTTCAGAGCAATTAAGACATGATGCTTGTAAGATTTTATGTAATCAGAATTGTAGAAACAGCTTGCCAAGCACACAGTGAACTTTCAGAAGACACTCCAAACCCTAAGCACCTGCTCTTCAATCACCCAAGTAACCAGCAGTTCAAGGCCTCTCAAATTCAAGTTAATTAGCCCTTGAGAATACTGATTTTAGATATCATTGCTGTTTTTCTGTTCTAGAGGAGTGCTAAAGTACCAGACTAATGTACAAGATCACCCTCCTGGCTGTCTCAGGCTGAACACGAGCACAGCGGAGGATTATGGGTCAGTGACTGGAGTCAATGGAGGAGGATCACTGAACATTGTACCAGAAACCACCCCGGGGCTTTTCCACGCACACGAAGAGCTCTTGATTAACAACACATGGAAGATATGCACCAAAGAGCCAACGTTTCACCCCCATTTCCCTGAGGTATGGAAGCAGTGTCAATATTTATACTAAATATAACTTTTTTTCAAGAATGGTTTTCTCTCAATGTTATATAAACTGAGGTTTTATATCTGTTTTAACTTTTTGTATAAGATAATTTTTTATATATCAACATATAATCAAAGGTGCACCTATGACATAGCGTTCACAGAGCATTATGGGAACATTTAGCGCTCAGCAGAAGCTGCTTGCTTTTAGACTGTCTCTCTCTAATTGAAAGTCAGTAGCCTCTGCCAGACACAGCTCTTTGAACAAACGTTTTTTTCAAAAAAACAGGTACGTCTGGCAGACATGTGAAAAGGTGCTTAGAGCTCCATCTGCTGGTTGTAAATGTAAATATCATATATGCATATGAAATCTTTCATATTTACCCAACTAAATGAAAAAAATGTTGAGGCTGTCATTTGTTGCCTTACTTTTGTAATTGCTATTTGTCTGGTTCTCATTCTGATCCTGAGACTATAAGCAGCCAGGGAAGTCCAAACTGCAGATTTGCATCCTTTTTTTAAAGTGTATCTAAAACCATTTGCATAGATTGTTCTAGTGGTCAGAGGCGTCATCACGTTTATAATGCAAGGGCCCATAGCCACTGCCGGATTTCCCACAAGGCCAACCAAGGCCCAGCCTCAGGGCAGCAGGGAGTAGAGGGGCAGCAGGGGTGTGGTATTCCTATCTCCCGATGCCCGGGACATGCAGTTCTGGGCGCCGGGAGTGTAGTTGTTTTCTACATTTAGACCTGTTTTGGGCAAGCAGAGCTAAATGTACAGAGGGAAAACCGCTGCTTGTTTTGTACAAGTGATCCTGGCGATGTTGCTGAGATCACTTGTATGCAGCCTGCAGGCCTGCCATTCTCCATGGGGAAGGTTTGGTGGGTAGGGGGGCGCATTGAGGAACCTGGCCTTGGGGCAGCAGAGAGAGTAAATCCGGTCCTGCCCATAGCCCTGCATTATAAGTGAGTACCGTTAGGGAGAGTCCACAAGCTGGAACATAGGAGGGACGAGGTGAGCACCAACTGCTGCAGGAGTAGGGATCAGGTAAGTAAAGGTCCTTTACACAGTTCCCCTAGGACTAAATGATCAGTTATCCCTTGCAGTGTGTGGGCAGAGCATAGGAACCTATTGAGCATAGAGAATCAGTATGACAGCCAGGCAACTGACCAGTTAAGAAGGAGGTTGAATTGAGGCTGTATTGCTGGATATTAGGCAATATGGCCCATAATGACCAGTCCAGCCTTTCACAGAACCATGCAAGCTACTAGGCAGAGCCATTCTTGACATGAGGGGTCACGGTAAGGGTTTTAAGTGATGCCTCCTTATTCCATGAAGACAGAGAACATTAAAAGAAGAAAAATGTATCATTCCATAGTCATGGCCATTTGTTCCTGATGTGTTCCTCATGAATAATTATGTACTGTGGTAATCATCTTTTCATATTTAATCTCATTGGTGAGCATTAGACTCAATCGGTCTTCTTTCTGCCAGGTCAGGAAGTTAATTTGGGAGCTCAAATCACCCAATGTATGATCAGATATTTTAAAATTAGTTCTGGAATAGTTTTCTTTCAGTGTCCTATTTTAAAAAGTTTATCGACTTTGTAACACATCAGAACATTTAGGCTGAACATGATCTGAGTTATAATGAAAGCTTATTAAAGTGGACAAGAAAGGTACATTTTTTTCCAGCCCCTTTCCTCCAACACAAATGGCTTTATAAAGCCATTTGTTTTTTTTGTTTTTTTCCAAACATTTTTATTGGTTTGCATTAAGAAATAGGAACAGTACAGAACAGGTCATTATTGGTATGTGTACTGCTTTGCACATTGCAGCTTGACATAATAAACATCGTACACATAACGCATTGTTGTTACATGTGAAGGCAATGAAAGATCTGTACTTTACATTTGAAAGCATAAACAAAAACATAAACAAGAACAGGTTTCATACATGTCGTGTCCTAGCGTTCACTCACGAGATATGTAGGTATGTAGGTAGAGTACCCTGGTAATGATCTGGGCTATCCTCGGAATTAGCTATGGTGGGATAGACCCGCCAGCTGAGAGTGATGATCACCGTCCCCTTGTTTGTTATGCTATTAACGAATTTTAGTTTATGTAGAGAAACCCAATATGAAGTGACACAGCAATCTGTGTCAGTATTTCGAACATGAGAAATACTTTTCTACTATCCATATGGACTATATGCCAATTGCATAAAGCAGCAACGTTGAGCCCTTAGTCACAGCTTTTCGCCCTTTGTGTCGCATTCCCTTATGTCCTTTGTAATTTCCCTTATTTCGAGGAGATGGGAAGCGGAAGCAAATATGTCGTTTTCACACGTGAAGACCTCGTACGCCCTCATTCAACAACTAGGTCAGTATGTGTATGCGTTAAACATTTACTTTAGCAACTTTCCATAGAACCCATTGTATGGGAGTGTACACTCTACCCCTAACTCGTTCCTGTAATCTTTTCTAAGAGTACGCTGGGTGTGTATTGAAAGGGAGATAGAAATTGCTCCTTCTCTATGAGCGTGAAGATTATATTGTTAAATGGTAACTATCTATCTATCATAGAAGGAACTTTGTTTTCTTATCATTGTCCAGTTGTGTTTCAGCATCTTATTTTTCTAGGTGAGGTGGCCAGTTCTTAAGCCCTGTACGGTGGATGGATTTAGGGGCAAGCCACTCTCTCATAATGCATCTCCTGGCTGCCAAAAGGGCACTTCTGACAGCCAGGAGGTCCCTCCAGGCCACTACCGTGTCCCTAATAATAATGTTGGTAGGGAGGATAGGAGGTATGGTGGAAAATGGGCAGTGTAGGATGGAGGAGAGTCTCCAAGCATGGACCACCTCCGTTTCTAGCTGGAAGTTGGAGTAGTAAGAGGAGGAACTTATCCAGTCCGCTGAGTGCCTAAGGAGGCAACTCAAGTTGTACAATCTAATGTTGGGGAGAGCCATACTTCCCTAGCTCCTGGGCAGAAACAGCTTTTGTAAAGAGACTCTTGCTTTTTTCACCTGCCAGATAAAGGCTGATAAAGCCATTTGTACACAAACCGTTTCCTCCCCCCCAAAAAAGATAAAATATCTTTGTCTATTCTTTAATGCTTCCAGGAGGCACGGGTGATATCAGTGTGCTTCCCAACAGAGCTGCATGATTGAAATCCCATGAGAATGCTCTCTAGCAATGGACTGGAGTGCATTCTTACAGTACTTTGAGCTTACAACTCTGCCGGGAAGCACGGTGATATCACCCGTGCATCCTGGTCATGTCAGAGCCCGGACCAAGGTAAGTAATTTTTTGCAAAAGGTTTTTTTTTTTTATCAAATGGATTTTAGAGTAATTTGTGTTGGAGGGGCAGCGGACTGGCAAGAAGTAGACCTTTTGTTGGCCATGGAAAGTCCACTTTAATGTGCTTTATCGTGTTTTATTTCTAATATATTAAAATGTATCTTGGATTTGGGTAAAGGTTTTAATGAGGGCCTATAAGAAATTCATAGAAGAGTAGAAAGGTTTAAAATTAGGCAATGAAGGCATTTATGATTTTGAATATGCCCAAACCTCCACAGTTAAAAGGGAAGTACAGTATATTTAGAGTTATTATTCCAGTGTTTGCTTTTAAGAGAATCAGCTGTCATAAACAGCACTAAAAAAAAAAAAAAAAACAGCAATCACAAAATACACAGATTTTTACGGCTGCATTCATGGCCATTTGACTGGCAAAACAAAGCTTGCCTGCCTTTTTTCTTTCTTCTACACATTCCTATTGGCCAGCGACACAGCCCATCATAGAAATGGGCTACTAAAAATATGTGGGGGTGGAGGTAGTCACTCCCTGGAACTGTTGGAGGTCTGCATAAAGAGTGTCCAGGACTCAATTGTAATAGAACGGTGCTAGAGGATACTGCACCCCTAGGTGCCTACACTATATAACTGCAACAGTTGTTTTTTTTTAATGACATAGTCCCTTTATTGCCATTTTTATGTATCATATTTTTACATGTTTGCGCTTTTGTTTTTTCCTGAATGTAGAGATTTGTAGATTAACCACTAGAAGCACGGTGGATCATATACTACTCTATAATGACTGGATTGACTCGTAGACATGCTGTCACAGCTGACAGCTGAGTCCCTGCAGCATTAGTGTGCTGTTTCACACCTGGGTCCCCTGCTTGATGGCTTTTCATCTGTGCAACCAGTTCAGAATTTCCCAGAAATGTGCCCCAGGTCTTTATTGACCTGTTCACACTACATCATGTGGTAATGCACATTAGGGCACACCCGTTGAGTGTCCATCGGTAAGATGTAGGGTTGCCACCCGTACGGGAATGACCCGGACAGTCCGGTTTTGGAATCCTGTTAAGGTGCTACAGTGTTCGGGTTTGGCTTGAAGAAAAGGTGTCAACCCTAGTAAGATGTGTTGGGGTGCCATTCAAATGTATGGCACACCAAGTGGACTGCTTTTGGACATTCTGACTGTAATACAATTCCTAAGTTGCTGTGTTCCTCAATCAAGGATAACAAATTATATTTTTGTACTTACTGTAATTTTTTTTTTTTTGTCCATTGAGGGATACAGGTTCTGCTCCCACCCCCCTCCTTGTTATTGGGCCTATGTAGTGCTCACTCACAAAATGGAGGCATGCTGGGCATGCTTTTAATTTTTGGTTGCCAGAGTGTCAACCTCCTGTAGGGGGCAGTATACACTATCTGTAAAAGAATTCTTAAAGAAATCACTCAATGGGCTTGAAGAAGTACAAGTCTTAATCTTATTTTTGTACAGTTATTGTACACATCTACTTTAAACCCCTCTTCCCTTACCCCAGAGACTTGCAGTCACATCCCCACCAGTAGCAACTGTGGAGCTCATGGCAGGATATGTTGGAAGTAAGAAGAGGTAAGTAAATGAGGAGGGTTTTTTACAGTGAAGGTTAGTGTTAGGTTTACATACAGGGTGAATTGAATTGGTGTAAGGGTGGGGGGTTGCAGCAGTGAGCAACTGGCTCTGGATGCCTATGGATGTAATATGTGGTTTTTATTTCCATTTCTATATTTAGCACAACCTATAAAAACGATATTTTCCCCTGTGTAAAAGTACTTGGCAAATTCAGGAAAAAAAAACACACACTTTAAATTTAACAAGATTATGGGGCTAAAATATATAAGCAACAGGTGTACTGGAACGTTATTAGATTCTGTTATTTCATCTGCCCCAGATAACTGGGATTTTGAAAAGCTCAAGTGGGCAATTCTGGGAAAAATAAAAATCCACATGTAAACATGAATCCAGCAGTAAGCGGTCCCTGCTGCCTGCCGCCACCATATTTTGTTTAAACAGCATCACAGAAAATAATTAGGTTTGAAAACCACAATCTGGAGGTAGCTGCGCGGTTCTTTATGGAGTGATTAATTGAAGAAATATCAGCGATTCATGAAATGGAAGCTATATTATGGACAAGTGAAGCATCAGCTTTATTAAGATCTAAAACAGGAAATGTGTCCATAACAGCGATGCGGCGGCTCTAATAAAACATATTAAAGAGACCTTGTCACCAACTTAAAAAGATTGCAAAAGCACAGGAGTATTTTAAAAGACAGCAATAAAACATGTCGTGCTCTAACCTTTCCCCATTCTTTCCAAAACAAAGCGTTTTAGGTGGAGTTAAACTTACTAACTCAAGTCATTGACCCAATTTAGTCACATTTGGACATGGCACGTCCGCTTATTGAGTACCATGTGCTTTATATCCCAAACACTGTAACTGTTTTAACACAACTGACACTGCTGGCCAAAAAGTCATCACTTGGATATATTTCTAACAAACAATGTACACAATAAAAAATATTTTTATACATAAATTGAAGTGGTCATGGTGGTGCCTAAAAAGTCATTTTTTTTCTGTTCTTTCTTATCCACTGATACTAGAATGTGGCACTGTCTAGACCCGCTATGCCTCCTTGTTACTATATTATTATGATGTTAAAAAGTCGGGCATAGGTGATATGACTGCCAGACAGGGAGCTTCTACATTCAAGAGCATCGAGGTATGGTTTAGGAAGATATAATATTCAATGTAGAATTGAGGGGACAGTTTAGAATTAGCCAACATGTTTCTGGGGGTCATACAAATACCCCCATCATCAGGTCTTACTAAGTGAAAAAATGTATTAGGACTGTGATGGCTTGACACTGAAAACCATTTTGTCCAGT
Organism: Nanorana parkeri; assembly: GCF_000935625.1. Classification (NCBI taxonomy): domain Eukaryota; kingdom Metazoa; phylum Chordata; class Amphibia; order Anura; family Dicroglossidae; genus Nanorana; species Nanorana parkeri. Next base: position 502,788 of record NW_017307164.1, on the reverse strand, counting down.
GTGTAATAATGCATAGAGCTCATCAGCATATCAAAATATGAGGCAAAATCAGTATCTGGGGGCGCTGGAGATCAGGACAGGCTGAGGGCAAGGTTGTTCCAAAAACAGGCAGAAGGTCAGGGCAAGCAGCATTCAGCAGGCGGAAGCAGAATCTGTGGTTATTCAAAGTCATAATCAAAAGCAATCCAAAGTGCAGAGTAATCATCTAAACAGTAAACAAACACATTGATGTGGCACAGGCTGTGTATACTGTAGTTCATTTAAAGAACACAAACCACAAAAACAAAAATGTAATATATTGCAGCTTGTCCTTTTGGTGTCAGCATTGGTTTTCCTTTTTCGGGCTTTTTTCCATTTCAGTCCTGCAAATAACAAACTCTGTGTCACTGGGGGGCAACAAATACTTATATCTATAGAGAAAGCCATGTTGCTACCCAAGGTGGACTTCAAACATGTCTGCCTTTGTTCATCTCCATTACATAGGCTCTGTTCACACCTAGGCGTATCAAATATGCGCGTCTGTCGTGCGTTTCGTGACGCACGTTTTTACCGCGATTCGCGGTAATAAAACCGTGCGACAAATGCGCGTTTCCGAGGGCTACTTGGCTGTATCCCAATGGAAACGCGTGACAAAAATGCCGCAAAGAAGCCCGTTCAGACGGGCTGAAATATAGCAAGGTGTGAACCATACCCATAGAAAACAATGGGATTTTCATGTTGGAGCATTTTGTAGAGCGTTCGTAGAGCGTTGAACGCGATACAAAACGTACAGGTGTGAACCAGGCCATAGTGGCTAATAGAAGTAGTAGTTTGTAGAAGAAAGGTAATGTTGTTTGTGCTTTCTGTGAAGCTTCCAGGAAGCGACAAGGACATGTATTTAAAATATTTATAGCCTGTGTAGAGACCCTACCCCCATGCTTGTCTGCTTGTTGCCAGGCTTTAAACAGCTTGAGCATGTGTATATTTTTTCCAGGCTCTGCAGGTGTTTCCTAAGCATAGTGGTTTGTTTGCTTCTGCTTTTTACAGTTCCAGTAATTAGGGTAGGATGGACAATCACTGAATTATGAAAATGTATCTGACCCAACAATTTCCTGAGGTCCTTGTTCAGAGGTATGGTTTGGGAAGATGAAAAAATATTTCCACAGCCACCTTTGCAGAGTGTTCTTGACCTCCTGGTCTTCTGCCTGGTCAGGATGTGTGCCCAGAAGGATCTTTACTTGGGCCTTGCCTCAGCCTTGGGCATGTGCTAGCAGGCCAGGGATTTCAGTAGTGGATATCAGTAGTAGATATCTAAAGGTGGCTGGGCTTGCAAAGAATCTTCTTGCCGAAGAGTGTTGCAAAGGAGCTGGGTACAAGCTACTGCTGGACATCACTCAGCAGTCAATGTATCTTTGACTGCTGTTAGAGGGTAAAGATTTACATTTTAGAGGGATCCACTGCGACTCAGGAAGGACTGTGACTGCTGGCTGCTCTCACAGTAATACTCAAGAGACAATTCTTAAAGGCCTGCTACTTCAGAATACCTGTCCTATTTTTGGGTACCCTGCACCCTAAACCCACTCTCCTAAAGGTTTTTTCTCCATAAGTTCACAAATAAAAGATACAACTCCTTATATTTTTCAGGGGACCACTTGTGGTACTAACATCTTAATAGTTCCAGCCACTTTTTATGTATAGATTAAAGTGAATTAGACCTTTGTTTTTTGTTTTTTTTGGTTTCTTTTTTTTTGGGGGGTTGTATCCTATGCCTCTAGGCCCCTCAGCACCTGCCATGTGCTGAGGCCCAGGCCATTTGCTCTGCATCACACACAGTCCTCCTAGGGCGAGGCCCCCAGGGGTAAGAGAGCTCTCCACAATGTCCCCAGACCTTTTAATACCTGCCCTCAACCATGCCTCTGAGTCATCCTACTCAGGGATTGGCTAGGGCCAGGTGCATAGTCATAACCTGAGGATGGATCCTCCCTCACTGTATGCCAAGGCTCCCTTTTCCTCAGCAACAGGAGGAACAATCAATCCAGCAGATTCAGGGACACCTATAGAATGCAGAGCTCTGTATAATCAGTATCTAGACTGGTTACAGTCCAGGTATCTCTAAATTGAATAGCGACATTTTAGAGGGCGCTACAAAAATAAAAAAGTTATACAGGTAAAAACCTACCTGTGCCTCCGCTGCTCACTACATTCTGAAGATTCTCGAGCGGCTGTAAAGGATCATGGGGTGGTACCATGTGCAGTTGAGATCTTCGGACGGGAAAGAGGAGAGACACATGGTAAATCAATGCACGCAGCGTGCACATGGACAGACACCATGGGAGACAGGAGTCTGCGGTGGTTCAGACTTTAACGTCACTTTAAGGACATTTTAGGTACCCACAATGCAACAGATTGTTTTAGAATAAAAATATATCCTTTATTTTACATTTTATGCCACATGCCACACTGGCCATCAACAGGTGTTTTGCTGGCCTGTGTGTGGTTTACTTTCATTGTTGGCCCGAGGTTCATCCGGTAGGTTTTAACAGACCTTCTGAAAAAGGTGGCTTGTGTTCAACGTATAGATTGTATCAAGTAAGCATAATGTAATCTGATATGTATAACATCATATGTAATATTATCATATAACTGTTGTATGATACATTTGTGGTATTCTTGTATACCTATTGTGGTCTGTATACCATGCTTGAGGAAGCGGATTTATTCCTGCAAAACGCGTAGACTATGCTCCATCCAGGGTATCCAGTTTATCAAAAAAACAAAGCAGCCAACAAATATTTCTCCTCTCAGGTCTGAATGTCCCAGGGGTTGATTTATTAATAACCTTTTTAAAAGACAGAAGGGCTGCTCACAAACGTAGCGACATGTAAGAGGTTTCCAAAATGAGCGATGGATAATATAAGTAATCCAGATGAACTTTCCCAGTCCTCAGTCTGGGTTAGTGAACACCGACATCGGCTGTGATAGTAACGGTTAAAGGAGAACTATGGGGTTAGGGCTTTTCCCCATAGTTCTCCTAAGGGTCACGGGAGAACACAAACTGGCGTTCTCCCGTGACCCAAAGCTCAGTATACTGAGACGCCGTAGCCGGGACGGACCCCGACAATACTGTCTGGATCCACCCAGCTGCAGGATTGACAGCTGGCTCTGCCTATCCAGAGGCAGAGCCAGCTGTGCCCGCCCCCTCCCCCTGTCCGTTTCGTCCAGTAAGCTCTGGAGGATCAGACAGGGGAGGGGGGAATCCCTGCAGGGAGCCGTGAGTGACAGTCACGGCTCTCTGCAGGGATAGATTAAGAAGTGAGCAAGCGCTGGTATGTGTTTGCTCACTTCGCGATCTACTGAGCCGACCTGTGACAGTTTCATTGTCACAGGTCGGCTCAGATTATGAGGCTGAGTGAAAATCACTCGCCTCATAATTCTCATTTAACACGTTTCCCGGGGCACGTCCCTTTCATCAGAACAACAGTTATATGATAATATAGTTATATGATAATATTACATATGATGTTATACAGTACATATCACATTACATTATTCTTACTTGTACATTATTCTTTCTTGTATTATCCATCGCTTATTTTGGAAACCTCTTACATGTTGCTACGTTTGTGAGTAGCCCTTCTGTCTTTTAAAAAGTGAATTAATAAATCAACAGTACTTCACAGGATGGGTGCTCTTTTCTGTCTGTTTGTTTGTTTCGTTGCATTTTCAGTTTATCAATCAAATGCAATATGCATCTGTGTAGAATAGTTTTATATTGAGTAAGAACAATTGAGGGATGATCGGATCTGAATGGTCTAGGGCGGATATATGTATATAAGCCCCAGTCATTCTTTCATAAAATACATAAATAGTTATTTGCTTTGGTGCATTTTTCACTGGAACTTGCTTAGCTTGTCTTCTGATTTGGTGGTCTACCTAAAGCCTATCAACACCAGCCTGTCCATGTGTGGGTGTCTTAATTGCCTGCCATCTCCTCCTGTGACCCAATTTCACCCCACACAGGCATATTCGTCATGTCTGCCATTGCACACAGCGAAAACAATGTTGCTTTTAAAGCATGATGTCATTTTGCTATGGCATCATCCTGGACATCTAGGGAGGGGGAAAAGGATGCTACAAGTCTTCCTGACATTTATTACATTCTCCTCTTTCTTCAGGTCTTCTGTTCTTGTTTATGAGGTCCCCGTGCCTCCAGTTAGTTCAGGGGCCACAATGTTTTCATCATAAAATATTGAATCTGTCATGATGTAAGGATTATACTAAAGCGTATCAATTCTACAAAGGGTAGGGGAAGTAGACTTGTTTACAAAGATGAAGGTTACAGTGTACAGTTTGCATTATGTGAAGATTGAGCCTTTTTCGAAATTAAAGCTGCACTCGTTCAGATATACAAGGCACCGATTCATGCAGCTCTGGAATCATTACTAAATCATTGAATCGTTTTTTTAAATTCAAATTCTATTTAAATTGGTATTAGACACTTCTTAGGCAGTCCATGCTCATCAGAGCTCAGAGAGGGGAAGGGAGTAGCAGCAAGTGAGGTATGCTAGGAGCATTCTGATAGGAGGAGAGTGCAGAATGACAAAGAGATGTGCTCATCAATGTGCTGCTTCCTCTTTCGCTCTCTGGTCACAGGGTGGGAAGGAGACCGGTAAGTGAAACTGAGATAGATCAGGTCCTTTATGGTTTTTATGTATGTAGTTATCTGTTTGTCTGGAAGTCCGCTTTAACACCAGTACTGAAATGAATTTTTACAAATGAATATAAATATTTGTGTAATATAGCCACACTTACTTAGTAATGCGCGTTAAAGAAGTTGTAAAGTTCCAGCATATACCCTCCTGTTATATTATCAGCATTGTAATAGGAATGCATACCAGGGTTGTTTCTGATAATACTATCAAAGCTTACTTGTAAGAATCCCTTTTATGTAATGAGCGCTGCCTTCTGTCTGCCCATCACTTCCAACAACTACCTGGATTCCCTGTGTGCTTTGCGTCTCTTTCCCTGCTGCTTGATGGGATGCAATCTCCATTTCCTAAGACTGCATATCCCATCATGCATTGCTTCCAGCAAGCAATGATAATGTTACTTTGTTCAGACATTAAGTTGTAGTTCAGAAGGCAGGCTGTGTGAGGGTGGTTGTTAGGAGTGGGATATAACTTATGGAAATTCAATATACAAATACAGGTTTATTTATAATTTTTGACCATAGATCCCATTTAATTCTCTCTGACATGCTGTCTGCTGTCCGTTTTCTGTTTAGACTTGGATGTGGATTTCAGCTCCCCTGTGCTTGTACTGTACAGAAAGGTTATACAGATATTTCCGTAGCACTAAACCTGTGACCATTAGTTCCGTTGTTCTTCATCCATGTGATGTCATTGAAATCAGGATGATAAAAGATAACTTCAAAGCCAGTCCTGGTCAGGTAAGTAAATGAATTGGTTTCATTGCTAGTTACAGTGTCAGGCTTTGTAAACAGAACTTTGAGCCACATTTACAATCAATAAGTGATTTACAATCAATAAGTGCTCAGCACAGGGGGCCACTTGGAGACATGGGGCACACGGGCCCATTTGGAGACATGGGGCACACAGGGGCACACTTGGAGACATGGAGCATACATGAAGACTCAGGACTTAGCAGGAGACATGGAACCCACAGAGATGCACCTAGAGACACAAGAGCATACAGGGTACACTTGGAGACATGAGGCACACAGGGGCCACTTGGAGACATGGGCTGGATGGGGGCCTCAGGCTTTGTAAACAGAACATTGAGCCACATTTACGATCAATAAAAAGGAACACTTGAAGACATGGGGCACACAGGGGTACATTTGGAGACACAGGGCACAAAAGTGGATAACTTGAATACACAGGGCCCAATTAGAGACATGGGGCACACAGGGATGCACCCGGAGAAATGGGGGGCCCAACTTCAAGACACAGGTCACACGGGGGCACACTTGGTGACATGAGGCACACATAGAGACATAGGGTTTACTAGGAAACATGGAAACCACAAGGTTGCACCTAGAGACACAAGGGAGCCAAGGGATGCACTTGGTGACATGGATTGCACAGGGGCACACTTGGAGATGTGGAGTGCACCAGCGCACACTTAAGGCACAGGAAACACTTCAAGGCATGGGGCGCACAGGGGCACACTTGGAGACACGGGGCATCTCAGAAACTGCTGTCTTCCTGCAATTCTCACAGACTACAGCCTCCATAGATTACAATGAATGGTGTGTAGCGCTCACCCCCGTCAGTGTTCTTCCAAGGATTGTGGAGATGTACTTCACGAAGATAAGATCTGGTGAGTCTGGAGCTATGGAGGCCAGTGCACCTAGACCCTATACCCTCTCTGATGGGCGCTACAGGTGCATAAGCATCCAGAAGGTTGCAGGTCTGTAGAGTTAAGTAAGATGTTGATAATACAGGCATAAAAACAAAGTCCGGACTTTAAGGTGAAAGAAAATCTGTTCCATTATCCTAATTCAAGTGTTACTATATTTCAAATACCAATTTTAGGGGGATTTAATCAATAACAGCCCATATATGTCTATGATAGGTTGATATCAAAGGAGATATGTTTTTTAAATTGTAAGGTGTAACTAAACATCTGAAGTGGACAGCTTCTTCTCTCCTGAGTTCCGGCAGTCTAAGGGCCACTGACGTCATTGTGCCTTGTACTGATCTGTTGTCCTGACTCCTGCATTAGATGTGAGGATGCCGAAGGACATTCCATAGCCAGAGTTTAGATGAAGTGAGGTCAGCGCTCAGGATCCTGACATCCGAGGATCTTAGAAACATAACTCCAGTAAGTAATACTCCTAAAGTCCACAAAGGTCAGAAATACTAACCATCCTTCAATTCTGCTATGGGCTGAGCTGGCTAGTCTAGTGGTTCTACACAAACTCTGACCCTTCTTAGCAGGGATCACATGGCCGATGTCCTAGTATTTAAATCACATGACTGGCGTCTGCCGGGAGAAGAATTCAAAATTTCTGGAAGAATGGTTGTTGTGACCCCCCTGAATGCTTTGTCCTTTTTCTTTGGGATACAGTTGTTCTAAGGGAGCCTTATGTTTACAATGTAGGTTCATATTTCCTCTTTAGATTTTACAGGCTGGCTATGTCTCCTACACATATAGTAGAAATGCGTGTACTTTTTATTTTTACAGTACGTCATTTTGCACTGTCCCAAAGTGTCTGCACTGGAGAACCATCCATTCACGCTGACAATGGTAAGAGGTCATTTTGTTGTAGCTCAATAATTATTTGTCAATTATGGTCGTTTATATGATGTCAGAGTTCATTAAGTAAAATTGAGGCGGTCACTGTGAGGACTTAGTTATATAGGTAACGCATGTCAGAAATCATAGGTCATTGATTAATCACCTGTCATTCATCATTGATTGTTACAGTCATTGGCATAAACCTCCCCATTGGCTTGTCCTGAGACATCTAAAGATTGCGGGACACTGGTTCATGATTGCTCACTATTGATCAGAGAAAGTTGTCCAAAATGAACATTTATGTGGCAGTCATGGAGATTGCAATTGTTGAAATTAGGCCCCGTTCACACTGTTCCACCATGCCTCGCCTTTGTGCACATTTTGCCATGCATCAGCCCATTCATTTGTGTGCTAAATTAAAAGCACCCAGCGGGAGAAGAACCTAGTAATTCTGGTAAGTGGGGTGGTTTGAGGGTGGGGAGCTGAGGAATGTGACCGTGTTTTTATAGGTGTAACATGGAACATGGTCTGGAAGGTGGAGTAAGGTTTTAACATGCTTCCCCCATCCAGTTTGTTTTCTCATGGACCAAAAGGTGGACAGTGGCTGTCATTCCCCTACCCTGCGCCTGCCCCGGGATATGCAAGCTCCATCAGTCTTAGTTTCAAGTGGGGGTGGGGAAGGGTGCACACATTGGCATCCTCAGTGCTGGGATAGGCAACCTTTAGAAGTCTTCAAAGGCCTAGGTTTGAAAGGTTGTGTTAGGAGAACGCATTGACATCTTCAGGCAACCACTTAGAAGTCTTCAAAAGTCCAGTTATGGTAGGCCATGTTAGTTGAACATGTTGGCATCCTCAGTGCTTGGATAGGCAGCCACTAGGGGTATTCAAAGCTCCATTTATGATAGGTTATTGCAAAATAGCACGTTGGCATCCTTAGTACTGAGATAGGTAACCACTTAGCAGTCTCCTATGGTCCAGTTATGATAGGTCATGTTAGGAGAACACATTTTTATCCTTAATGCTGGGATAGGCAACCAGTTAGCAGTCTCCAAAGGTCCAGTTATGATAGGTCATGTTAGGAGAGCATGTTGGCATCCACAGTGCTGGGTTGGAGAACCACTTAGAAGTCCTCAACGATCCAGTTATGATAGGTTTTGTTAGTAGAACCATTTTCAAAAATGTGTCATTTACAACCACTGTAAGCATATATAACATTCACCGATCCTTTCAGGGAACTCAAAATGAAAACACAGAACAGAACAAACACACCAATAATGCTGGGTGCATTTCAGCATTGTTTAATTGATAATGAATGGTGAGCACTGAGGAAAATAATTGTAGTTATTTTCATCTCCCATTCTGGATCTTAGAAAGCACTTCTCCAGATGTGTTTTCTGGGTCATTATTTTCCCCTGGGCTGTAGTAGGTAATAGTTTTTTCAGTCCATTTTTTATTATGTTACTCATGACTGAGTACAGCCTAACCTGCTGTACTGAGTAATTATATTTATTTCACCGCAGACATCCCGTGGTGTTAAATACAATAAATATAATAGACTGATGACATTTATTGACACTAATGGATGCTGGAACATAACCACAGTAAAAAAAAAAATCTTCATTTATTTCATTATTTTCTGCAGCACAAATGTATTTTGTAAATGTAGAGAGAGAACTGTAATATGTTTTAGCAGGAAAATCACATTTACAATTGTTTAGTGTTTAAAGGAAAGTTCTGGTCTGATAGAAAAGTCAGATATTGTAAGATAAGGAGCTTTTAAACTTACTATTCCATATAGGACCTAATTTGTTGTCCATGTTCTAGGAGTTGGGTGTTCTGTATCTGTTCTGTTCTGCCCCTGTACTTCAGTTTATTCTGATTGACAACACAGTAGACATGTAAGCTGTGGAAAAATTCGGTTCAGATATTACGTTATTTCGGCATGCGGATCCGAAATTCAATTTGGTTCGGGTTTCAGGTTCGAATGAAAACCAAATTTTCTTTCGTTTCGGATGAGTTTACGAATATTCGTCGCGAGTACCACAGAAAAACATATACAGATATTAATACTAAAGTTGAGGATCCCAGACCCGAATTGCATTCGGGAGTCCGAATTCCCAAATACCATTCGTGAGCTCCAGAAAGCAATACGGGTATGGGAGCCATATTAAAGCTGAGTCTTCCAGACCCGAATGGCTTTCGGGAGCTCTCGAATGCTGTTTGGAAATTCAGACTCCATTGAGGTCTTGGAGCATCAGTTTTAGTATTTTGTATACATTAGTATTCTATAATATGAACAAATATTCGTAGCGGCAACATTGTGATCCATATATACATAAATGCAATTCGAGAATTCGGATTCAGACCCCTGTGGATGGATTAAATCGAAAAACACATCTGATTGGCCAGAAAAGTCACATGTGCAATTCAATTTAATTTTTTGAATGAAATTTGGACGGGATCCGAAATTTGGAAACGGTCATTCGGATTCGGACGCATTTAGATGCATTAGGATTCGGATGTGTCCAAATGTAAGAATTTTGATTCGGAATGAAACAAAACGCACATGTTTACATGTGAACCCAAAAAACTCAACTGTATCACGTGATCCCATGTGTTGGATCTTCTGGTAGCAGTGAACGTTGCTCTCTGCTCCTCAGCCGAACGGCCTTGTGGTCATTGTATCCCCTCATGGCCTTATGCTGGAAGCAGTGGCGTATCAATGGTCATAGCAGCCCATTCGGCTGCTATGGGGCCTGGGGTAGGAAGGTGCCCCATCAGGGGCTGATTAGGGATTAGGGCAGTAGAAGCATTTGCTTATCTATCTTAGAAGTGCAGATTTATTGCCCTCTGAACATCTGCTACAGACTGAGATTAACCCTGTATGCGTAATGCAGTCACTAATCCCAGAGGCTCACCTCTTTTAAAACCTTATAGGGGGGTTGAGGTTTGTGGTTCTACAAAAAAAGAAGTTTGTATTAGGGTTGAAGAGTAAGTGTGTGCAAGACCAATATTCATTTTCTCATAATATAATATATAATTCTGGTTCTTAGTATTAGAGCTACTATAACTTTTACTCCCTGCCCTGCTCACTAGTAGTGTACTAACTGTGCTGACAGCTCTCCTGGATTAATTGATACATACTTCATGTTAAGATCAATTACGCATATTATCACGTTGATGTCGCCAGCCGCTACAGAGAGAGTTAGGAGGGGAGCCCCAAAGTTTTGTTATAGGGCCCCATGATTTGCAGTTACACCCCTGGCTGGAAGGCTTCAGAAGACTCCAACACTAAAGGGCAACATACACATCATCAGGATGTGCTGTGGGCACTGCAGACTATACCCTCCAAAACAGGAGGAGGAAAACTTGGGACATGGCCTTCCACATGGCAGCAGTTTTAGGTAAATACTTGGAGCTTTTAATTAGATTTTGGTATTTTAATGCAAAACTAGTGAGGTAAGGTGGAAGATGGGTGTTTTTTATCCCTGAAGATCAGCTGTAAGGGCTTATGCACATGGCACATTGAGGCATACCACGTAAAAATGTTGGCTTTTTTCTGCAACCGGAAAGCCCAGGTGCTGTGTCCAGCAACCCATAGACCTGAATGGCTATGTGTGGTTGTAAGCAAGCATATAGCAATACTCACATAACCCTGCATGTAGAGACATATTCCCCAAATGCAAGCTTTCTGCATTCAGGGAATATGTCCGTACACAGCACTCAGGTATATGCTGGCACTCGCGTAATCCCGCATATGGCGTACGGACATATTTCCCATTCACTCATGTCTATTAATACCTATAGTTGACCGTATGCACCAGCAGGGTTTAGTCGTGTATATCCGTGTATAGTGTGCGGATGTATTCCCCGTCCATTCATGTCTATTTAAACCCATGGGCTCCTGTCTATGTATGCATCAGCTGGGCTTCCAGGGCACAGAAAGCATGAATTTTTACGTTGTATGCCCCAAAATTCCCTTGTGCATGAGCCGTAAAGAGACATGGTTGCTTCTCCTATCCTAAAGACACAACTCCTAATGGAGCAACAGAGTGATGGGGAAACAAGGCAAAGGTGGATATGTTGTAAAGCGCTGCACAAACTGTTGGCGCTATATAAATCCTGTGTAATAATAGTATGTGGGTTAGGGAATGGCATTTGAGACTCTGTCACTTTTCACCTGTTGGAAGTAACTGGAATTGGAAGTCATTCAGTTAGAGTTTACTTTAACACTGTTACCATTGGTTATAAGGACAGTTACTCTACTACATATGTGCGTATGCAACACAGGTCATGTCCTCAAAATAAAAAAGTCAGCGTTATGTCCTGTATACTAAAATGATAAATTTTCTTTTGAAAGTGCTAGCAAAAATGGCTACAAGAAGAATGATCAGTCTGATTCGCAAACATACACAGCTGCTGTTTCACTGCCTGGCCAATCTGCATAATCAAACACTCACTAATTGCAAGAGGCTTTGATTTAGAGGCATCTTGATGCGCGATCTGGCCATGTTTTTTCTTCGAATATCAAGGAAAAGCCAAGCTGAATGCTTTCCACTTGAGTATGAGATTTTTTTTTTTCATCTATCAGAGATAGATGTTGAACACATCAAATTTATTGCTTCATTAAAAATGCATTGGGTGAAAAACCGCAAAAGCATAAGTAAATTATTTTAATAGGCCGTGCTATACGACAGTGCGGTCTGATTAAACTGGTGTGTAGCTTCATGTACACAGGAGTTTGTTGAAAGGATAATTCTATACTGAGGGTGCCAAATGAATATATATTAGCCCAAGATAAATTTACTGAAACATTGGTGCACAAATCAGACAGCCAGAACAGGGATTAAGGGCCCATTGAGACTGTTGTGGTGCATTACAACATGCATGTTAATGAACGTAAAGGCTCTTGTGGCGGCCTTCCTTAGTATCTATTCCTAGAAGATCTTACGCAGCATCTTACAGCCAGATAGAGAAATAATACTCTGGCAACACTCTCCTTATCCCATGTTTCCAGGAAATTTCAAGCAGTTTCCATCAGCTAGATCTGAAAATGAATCATGTGGCAACACCATCCTTTCTTAGGAAATCCCACACAGTATTAATCAGCTAAAAAAGATAATCAAAACTCTGGCAAGACCTTCCTCAGGTTTTCCCTCCCAGGGAATCCAACACAGTCTCCAACAGCCAGATGTGGAATGATAGTTCTGATGAGACCCTCCTTAGCCCCTGCTTCTTGGGAATTCCACACAGTCTCCATCAGCTGGATGTGAATATAACTTGGTTAGACCCTCTTCAGCCCCTGCTCCTAGAGAATCCCACACAGTCTCCATTCGCCAGATGCGGAAATGAATACTCAGATAAGACCTTCTGTGGCTCCTGCTTCCAGGGAATTCCAAACTGTTCTCTTCTAATTGGTGTTTAGGCAAATGACATACCTCTTGAGGCCCAGTCTGTTCAAACAATAAGGCAACTTGCTGACTTAAGATACAAAGGCATTGTCAACTCAGAATGAAATCTAATGTAGTATAAACCTGTTTGGCATGTTACAAATATTGGTTTGCAGGTGAAAAACGTTTGGTCACAAAGCCTCCTGACTCCCTAAAATGCAAGGGTGAAACACGTACTAAACTTGGAGCATGGAGAGGCTAGGAGTTACTAACTAAGGGCAGGTTTAACTAACACAAACAGAAGGATAAAGAGAGGAACTCTAAATGCACATAACTGATAATAAACCGACTACTGTGACAGCACACAAACTCCATCAGTAATATCTGGTAATAATGAAAACTCTGGCAAGACCCTCCTTAACCCTTGCTCCCAGAGAATTTCATACATCCTCCATCAGCCAGATGTGGAAATAAATATTCTGGTGAGACCCTTCTTAGACCATGCTCACAGGGAATGTCATGTAATCTTCATTATCCAGATGAGGAAATGAATACTCTGGTGACAACCTCCTTAGACCATGCTCCCAGGGAAATACCATGTAGTCTTCATCATCCACATGTAGAAACTAAGAATACTCTGGTGAGACCCTTCATAGACAGACATTTGGTCTGGTGCTCCTGTTGTATTCCTGTACACCTTACAATCTGAGTATTGAGACTCCTACCTTAAGAAAACATGTATTTTATATACATTGAGATGGACCCTCATGCAAAATAGTTGTTTATAAATCTAAAATATAATATACAATTAGTGGGTGGCCAGTTCTACAGGAATAACCTCCAAATATATATTTTGGACCTAAAGAGTTCTGAATTTTTAAGAATCCTCCTACAGTCATTTAAGAATTAATAGCTGTTATGGTGTTCTTCGTGATTACATGTTTGCTCACACCTGGCTATCACATCTTTATGAGCTTGTTGGACATCCCAATCCAAAACCTATTATGGTTGTAACACTCTTCACTATTCCGGAAGATTTTTCACAAAAGTGTGTTTGTGTGAATTTATGCCTGCTCAGCTACGAGAGCATTTGATAGGTCAGATAATAGGTCAAATAGTGATGTTAGACCAGAGAACCTGGCTTACAATGACTTTCCAATTCATCCCAAAGGTGTTCAATAAGGTTGAAGACAGGGCCCTGTGAAGGGTACTCAAGTTCCTCCACAAGAAAATCATCAAACCATGTCTTTATGAAGCTGGGTTTGAACATGAGGCCAAAGTTGTGCTGGAACAGAAAATGGCCTTTCCCAAACTGTCACCACAATATTGGAAATACACAAGTGCCTAAAATGCCTATAAATGCTGTGGTGTTAACAGTACCTTTCAATGGAAACACCTAAACTCAATAATTTGGAGGGATGTTCACATTAATCTGTGTATTAGTAATATAAAGCGAACAAGAACCAGCAATCAGAATGTGCTTTTCTGTTGCTTAGGGTGAGCAGTCCATTTCAAGCTAGTTTATATTATGCACTTCTATAATATTTGCACTGACTGTTTTCCATTCTACTTTAATTTGATTTGACTTTATTTTAATTTCAGTGTCCTACGGAGACAAAAGCGACCTTTGCTGTTCACATAAAGGTTGTGGGAGACTGGACAGGTAGGTGCCACATTTTGCAAATTCTTAATGTTCATTTTAACATTGACATATGGGTCAACATTACTAGATGAATTCCCCTAAAAACATGGCAAAGTATAAATACTGATCTTCCTCATTTATGCTCAAAAGCTCCAACCCAAACCACCTGAACTGGGGACTTTCACAATGACCTTCCTCAGGTTTTCCCTCCCAGGGAATCCAACACAGTCTCCAACAGCCAGATGTGGAATGATAGTTCTGATGAGACCCTCCTTAGCCCCTGCTTCTTGGGAATTCCACACAGTCTCCATCAGCTGGATGTGAATATAACTTGGTTAGACCCTCTTCAGCCCCTGCTCCTAGAGAATCCCACACAGTCTCCATTCGCCAGATGCGGAAATGAATACTCAGATAAGACCTTCTGTGGCTCCTGCTTCCAGGGAATTCCAAACTGTTCTCTTCTAATTGGTGTTTAGGCAAATGACATACCTCTTGAGGCCCAGTCTGTTCAAACAATAAGGCAACTTGCTGACTTAAGATACAAAGGCATTGTCAACTCAGAATGAAATCTAATGTAGTATAAACCTGTTTGGCATGTTACAAATATTGGTTTGCAGGTGAAAAACGTTTGGTCACAAAGCCTCCTGACTCCCTAAAATGCAAGGGTGAAACACGTACTAAACTTGGAGCATGGAGAGGCTAGGAGTTACTAACTAAGGGCAGGTTTAACTAACACAAACAGAAGGATAAAGAGAGGAACTCTAAATGCACATAACTGATAATAAACCGACTACTGTGACAGCACACAAACTCCATCAGTAATATCTGGTAATAATGAAAACTCTGGCAAGACCCTCCTTAACCCTTGCTCCCAGAGAATTTCATACATCCTCCATCAGCCAGATGTGGAAATAAATATTCTGGTGAGACCCTTCTTAGACCATGCTCACAGGGAATGTCATGTAATCTTCATTATCCAGATGAGGAAATGAATACTCTGGTGACAACCTCCTTAGACCATGCTCCCAGGGAAATACCATGTAGTCTTCATCATCCACATGTAGAAACTAAGAATACTCTGGTGAGACCCTTCATAGACAGACATTTGGTCTGGTGCTCCTGTTGTATTCCTGTACACCTTACAATCTGAGTATTGAGACTCCTACCTTAAGAAAACATGTATTTTATATACATTGAGATGGACCCTCATGCAAAATAGTTGTTTATAAATCTAAAATATAATATACAATTAGTGGGTGGCCAGTTCTACAGGAATAACCTCCAAATATATATTTTGGACCTAAAGAGTTCTGAATTTTTAAGAATCCTCCTACAGTCATTTAAGAATTAATAGCTGTTATGGTGTTCTTCGTGATTACATGTTTGCTCACACCTGGCTATCACATCTTTATGAGCTTGTTGGACATCCCAATCCAAAACCTATTATGGTTGTAACACTCTTCACTATTCCGGAAGATTTTTCACAAAAGTGTGTTTGTGTGAATTTATGCCTGCTCAGCTACGAGAGCATTTGATAGGTCAGATAATAGGTCAAATAGTGATGTTAGACCAGAGAACCTGGCTTACAATGACTTTCCAATTCATCCCAAAGTTGTTCAATAAGGTTGAAGACAGGGCCCTGTGAAGAGTACTCAAGTTCCTCCACAAGAAAATCATCAAACCATGTCTTTATGAAGCTGGGTTTGAACATGAGGCCAAAGTTGTGCTGGAACAGAAAATGGCCTTTCCCAAACTGTCACCACAATATTGGAAATACACAAGTGCCTAAAATGCCTATAAATGCTGTGGTGTTAACAGTACCTTTCAATGGAAACACCTAAACTCAATAATTTGGAGGGATGTTCACATTAATCTGTGTATTAGTAATATAAAGCGAACAAGAACCAGCAATCAGAATGTGCTTTTCTGTTGCTTAGGGTGAGCAGTCCATTTCAAGCTAGTTTATATTATGCACTTCTATAATATTTGCACTGACTGTTTTCCATTCTACTTTAATTTGATTGACTTTATTTTAATTTCAGTGTCCTACGGAGACAAAAGCGACCTTTGCTGTTCACATAAAGGTTGTGGGAGACTGGACAGGTAGGTGCCACATTTTGCAAATTCTTAATGTTCATTTTAACATTGACATATGGGTCAACATTACTAGATGAATTCCCCTAAAAACATGGCAAAGTATAAATACTGATCTTCCTCATTTATGCTCAAAAGCTCCAACCCAAACCACCTGAACTGGGGACTTTCACAAGAATTGCAGACAAGGACTCTTTGTACAAATGCTTTAGGGACCAAATGGCCATATTAGATATTAACCAACAGTTATTCTCTATAGTAATAAAGGTATTTAAAGGATGACTCATAAATATTTCAAATAAGTTGGTGAGTTGCATTAAAGCAACTGTAAGTTAATATAATATGCCCAAAGGATAACATTTAAAATATTAACAATGACTTACAAAGCCATCCACAACTCTGTCCCCAGCTATATCTCAAACCTTGTCTCAAAGTATCATCCTAACAGTCCCCTTCGCTCTTCAAAAGACCTCCTGCTTTCCAGCTCCCTCGTCAACTCCTCCCATGCTTGCCTCCAGGACTTCACTAGTGTCTCTCCCATCCTCTTGAACTCTTTACTCCAACCTGTCCGTCTGTCTCCCACTCTGATTTCCTCTTTTACGATCCCTTAAGACTCATCTCTTCAGGGAAGCCCATCCCGCCTCAACCTAACCACTCAACCATTAAGTTCTCAGACAATTCATCCCCACACAGCTGCCTCCTCATGTATCACTGGCCCCTCCCTTTTAGATTGTAAGCCCTCAGGGGCAGGGCCCTCCTTACCATCTTGTCTTGAATTGTATTGTGATTGTAATGTCTTCCTTATATTGTAAAGCGATGTGCAAACTGTTGGTGCTTTATAAATCCTGTATAATAATAATAATAATAATATCAGGCTGGCAGGAGGAGTGGCGGCTCTGTAAATTGATAGGTAGGGGGTAGTGTAAAACAAGTCTCTACATACATACATGCAATCATATTTTTGATTGAAGGTTTTCTTCAAGGTGATTTTGCTACTTTTCCCACTCATTGTACCACTACCATAAGAATACAGGGTATGTAGTACATGCTGTAGGATGAAGTATATATTGGAGTGGATGTTACTGAGTAGGTTTTTTTGAGATGCTTACCACTAGCAGTAACACCCACAGAAGCCTGATACCGACACTGCTTTTAGTCCCAAAGAGCAGGGGGTGTGTCCATGTCTATGACTGCCTGGGCTCACAGGAAGGGGTTGGGTTGGGTGTCATGTGGTTAGGAAGTGGATCAGAACTTCATGAAGAGCAAGGATGCTTAGAAGATTACATTGGTGTGGATAGCATAAGTATTTAATTGCAAGCTGCAAATATGCCGCATGCTAGACAAAAGGATTCCAAACAGTTTAAAATAACCGAAGTTGGCGTTGGGCTTTAAATACAGGACAAAGGATTTCCAGAGCGGTACGGAAGAGGCAGCAAAGCAAAAGCATGCTGCTTTCAGGTTAGCTCCATCTCACTTACTTTTTATGTATAAATTTCAGCTTTAGCTATTGAGGTATGTTAACAACACTCTCTTTAGAGAAAGAAATTGGCAAAGGAGACATATTACAAATGAGAAAGTATGTACAAAACCACTATACATTCTGTACCAAAAATGTCTCTGTTTTCTGTTGTCCTCCTTAAATACCTTATAAAAACTCAATGGTAAAGAATGGAAAAAAACACATATGCAGTACAGCTCTACAATACATGCACATTTGCCGTGATTTATTCTTTTAAAAAGTGCAAGTGCAGAAAAATACATGTTGATCTGTCAGAAATGTACCCAGCTCCTAATTTTTCTATTGTGAGCATAGCGACATAGTGGTCACTATGTAGCCCAGAAGAAGGGACACTGTGTGGCATCGAGACGTTGGCTGTTTGACACTTGTGACAATTTAATAAAAAGTGCCTATACTTCTTGCAAGCATTATCAAGTGCTGGTGACTTCTATTGCGGACTGTATTTGACACGGCGCCATCCGTGTTGTCACTTTGAGCACCAATTCTTTGTGAAGGTGTATGGAGTGCAATTGATTTCCTGTTTCGATTGCTAGTGAAAATAGACACAGTAAGGCAAGCTCTACTGCCCCTCCCTCCTGCCCTTTCCAGGCTAGTAGATGGACAGTTTGCTGGAGACTGCTCAGTCCCTTGTGATCCTGTACTTGACAGAAATTTCAGGGAAGCTGAGCTGAGAGAGTTGGAGCTAGCCAGTCAGCCCATAGACAGTGGTACCATGAATAGCAGGGTTAGGCAACCATGGCACTTCAGCTATGATAAAACAACAAATTCGGGAGTCATGTCTGAGGCTGTCAGAGTCATGCAATGCCTAATGGGACTTGTAGTTCCAAAATAGCTGGAGGGGCGAGGTTGCTGACCCCTGGTGTATAGTCTGCATCTGAGCTCTGTATCATGTTTTCTAATTTTGATCAGGAGGTTAATACGGTAAACTTAATATAGAAGATTCTGTTATCTGTTAAGAGATTCCATCCACAAAAATACTGGGCTCATTGTTACCTCCAAGTTCTTATCCCCTACCAATTCTTTTTTTTCACTTTCTAAAACATAGCAGATGGTAAGATTGATAATTAGCATACTAAAATCGTTAATTAAACAATTACAGTTTGTGATCACTGACAGCTGTTTACCATAGCTTTGTGTGAGTGCTGCACCGTCTATTGGCAGGAACAGCATAAGTAGCTCAATTTCCAGGTAGGGGAAGTAGTGCCGCGCCGTGCTGTAGAGGATAGACCTGGCTCCGGTGCTCTGTTATGTTCAGTTGGTGTGATTTTCATTGCTTTAATCATTTTGGATGAATTAAAATTATTTAATTTGCTTGGGGATTGGTGGGCATTTGAGGTAGCGCTTCAAGCAGGCATTTAAAAAACGAGAGAGGTTTTGTTTTGTGTGCAAGAGCAGCCATGTCATGGGCATATCGATGTGTTTTTTAATTACGTGTCAAGGTATTGGATACTTTGTTAAGTGTGGTAGAGTGGCTATGGTAACACAACCACTTGAGAGTTTTACATTTAGGAAGTATTGAACTGCTGTCGTACTTTCGAATAACAAGCTTTTAGCTAGATTCATCTTTTTTTATTTGCTTAGATGAGGGACTGAGTTTGGCATTATTGCGCAATATGGACCAATCGTTCCTAGACACTTGTTACAACTGTTCCCCAGGCACTGCTCCTCTAAACACAGTGACATAACTGTCCTCTGTACTTCTCAATGGGCTTCAGTGACCTTGCTATAAGAAGATGGTAGTCATTGCATAGCGGTTTTTACAAGTAATGCACATATTCTGTATTATTGGTACTACAGTATGTTTTAATTTAGATAAACACATTAAAGTGGACCTTTTAGAAGCTTAACACGTATGCATAAGTATATTCCTGGCATGCCTCAATATAAAAAAAACAGTATAACCTTCAAGAAAGCTCTACCTTTTGCAATTAAAAAGCCATTCTTGATCTCGAGACAACGGATGAGCCCAGGTGCTCATGAAAAAGCTCCTCCAAACCCAGAAGGAGCCCTGTCTGGACATGGAAAGAACCTCCTTCCCTGCCACCCATTCAGCAGCTGATGTGGAATTCCCTGTCCCCAGCTTGACGTAAACAAAAGGGTGGGATGCATTGTTGTCATTGACCTTATATGGCTACATGGCTATATTTTGTAACTTACATTTACCTAATATGGCTATGTGGACAGGGCAAACTTCCTGCCATTTTGTTTACATTTAGCTGCAGGGTGTGGAATGCCAATACCACATCTGATTGACACTTCCTTTTGTGGAGGAGCTCAGGTTTAAACCTGTGCTCATCCCTACTCCAGACAAGTGCCTTTGCCTAGGCTGAGATGTTGTCATCAGTCTGTTACAGGTTGAGCGAAGCATTGTCTTTGTTCCCGGTTGATCAGACATCAACATTGCAACTTTGTTGCAAGTCACAAGATGGGAGGTTGGCACTAATGTCAGACAGTTATTAGCACAGCTTAGAACTACACGGGCATCCGGATTTGCATGACTGTCATCTCTGAGCCAGCATCTAAGTCCAGAAAGTTCATGCTGTCCCTGGTGATGCCCAAACAAAAACATCTACATTCCTTGGGACAGAAAAGCAGATGAAGGCATTGTCAGTGGGAGTTCTGTGATGTGTGTCTAAGTATTGTCAAACACATGTAAGTGTTACCTTTAGACATTACTTTGCATATTCACTTAACAATGTCTGGTACTCAGTTCACTTTAGAAAGGTATAGAAAGGGTCAATCCATTTTAATTATGGCCGGTATACAGTTTTATATTGAATTACTGGCTTTATTATAATGTTTTGGGGGTTCCAGGGCAAGACATCTTTACAGGTTTTCTAGTTCCATTCAACTTTTATGATGAAGTCACACGGTCTTAATGGAGTCCCACATTGTTTTCAAATGAAGCGGTGACTCCTTTGTCTTGAGCTTGTGGTTGGCGACACAAGCAGGCTTCTCAGTATCCAAGAAGCCAATGTGTGAATCAATTGACCTATGCCCATGGTCGGTGTTGGATGGCATTGACTTTTACGAACTGATCAGAGATCAGCCCTTCCCCAGTATGGAGCATCAACCAGGTATACTTCTCAGAGAGCTATTAAATCCACCTATCACCCACATTTATTTAGAGATTAGATACCATTTTTTCAGTGAGCAGCATGACTCTTTAACCAAACTGGAACTACAGCCTTAACTTTTTTCTTATTAGAATCTTTCTGGAATTTTATAGTTGTTTGGGTTCCCTTTGAGGAGATTTCTCCTTATTGTCTGTCTTGGTTACACATTGGCCTGTCTTGCCACTAAGATAGAAAGTAAGGGGGGATCTCTGAAATGGGAGCACAGCAAAAAAATACCCAAGAGAAGTTATAATTCTTCCCCAGTCTTTCAAAAATTAAAGCTTCATTGACTGCAAACTATTACTAGCCCATTCCCAATCACTTAGATAGGAGATTACCTGTTACCATTAGTGCTTTCATGTAACACATAGAAAGTTCTGATTTCTGACAGTCCCAATGTGGGACATTATCAAATGTGGACCCTTGGTACAGTATCTGCCACAGAACTGATCCTGGATGTTGCCTTCTTAGGAAGGTTTGTCACACCTGGGGTGGCCTTTGTGCTCAGCACCTCCCTTCTGGTCCACACTAGTTATTTTGATTTGTATAAGTATATAAACTATCCCCATTAAGCTGTCAAGAAATATTTGGAAGAGGGCAGTAAAAAAAAAATCGCTATAGGGATTCATAGGCTAATTATCCAGAAGTGCAAGGTGACAGGGGCTTTCTAATAAAGTATTGGATGCTGGATTATAGGTCATGCGCCACACTTTCTGGCTTAACAAACCAATTTACACGCACTTCTGTTAATTAGGAAGTCATAAGTGTCTGCTGAATATAAGTTGGTACTTCTGGGGCAAGTTCACATAGTCTTTTAATCCTGGAGAGAATAATTAGGAAATGTATTCATTCAATTAAAATTGTTTCATGGTTATTTAATGATTCTTGGGGGATAATAATTTCCAGTGTAATATATGCAAGCAATAAAGTTAATTTGAATTAAGTAATCTGTGACTCTTAGCCAAACTTTGATTAAATTATATCAGTGTCAAAATGAGGACATGCAGTTGGATGTGGCCAGGGTAGTGACAAGTTTTAGGATGGGTTTTGAGGGGTTTTTTTCTAATCCATTTCTCAACAGGATTTTATATTGTAAGGGAGGGAATTTAAACAGACTCTTTAATTAAATTAAAGACTAAATCTAGCCGAAACGATTGTGGAAAAGGTTTAGAACCTCTATCAGATTTTCGATGCGATCTATGCAGTGGCGTCACAAGGGGGGTGCGGGAGATGCACCCGGGTGACACTATTGGAGGGGTGACACCAAAATGACTGACAGTCATTTTGTTGTCACCCCCTCTAAAAAGTCAGACACTCAGTCATGGACCGAGTGCCTGACAGTGTCAGGGGAGAGAAGGGGACCCGGCGGCATGGCTCCTTCTTCCGGGTGAACGTCTCCTCCTCCTCTGCCGGCGTCCACCACCAAGGTGGCCGCTGGCAGGTGTCAATTAGATGGTCGCACATGCGCGATGATGTCACGGCAGGGTGTCACCCGGTCTCCGCTGCGGGTGACACCCGGCCGTGGGATGCCCCTGAATCTATGCCCCCTTCAGAGATAGTCATGTCTTGGTGACACCCTGCTATACCCTGGCAAGTGAGGAAAACCTTCCCAGCTGGCCACAGACAGCAAAACAAGCAGTGGTTCTAACCCTTTTGTGCTGCTCTAAAAATGTGTTTTATTACTGCTTGCATCTCTGTTGGAAAGCTTTCCCCTCACTTCCTGTTCCAGTTCCAAAATTCAAGTCAAAGCTTTCATCATCTGTTTTGTGCTGTGAGTCCTCCAAAGGCCTTTGAAACATCATGTGAGTACCTAGTTCTCCTTCCAAAGGTGCCAGGTACCCAGTTCCAGAAGAGATAGTGAGGTTATACAAAGTCACCCATACTTCTTTACTCCCAGAGACATCCTGTAAATCTTCACCTCCATATCTGTTCCACATATATGCTTACCAACCGTAATGGTGCCATGCTCCCCGTATCTACAAAATAATCTTCTTTCTCAGGAGTAACTTTAGGGCTGTAGAGGAGGCAACTTGAGCACAGGTCCAGGAGATCATTGCATTCAGTAGGATCCGATATACGGCTGAAATCAGCCGTACCAGCCTGAAGTGAATAGCCGAACGGTGTTCGGCTCACTTCACTTCTGATCGGTCATTCACTCGGCTGCCCTCGGCAGCTTTGTGAATAGACCCCATAGTATCTTATGCGTCCTCTAAACCATGTTCTGTTCTTCTATATCCTTTTTAATCCTCTTCTTGTAAGGACTGAAATCGGTATGTTTGAAAAATAGAACTCCGCACTTATAACAAGACTAAAGCCCTTTTGCAATAGACAAGGCACGATAAGCCATTAAGAGACACCTTTCGGTTTACTGTCACTCTCTCCAGAGTGCCCCTTGAGTCCCCAAATACAAATACTATATGATCAAAAATGTGTGAATTTCGGACTGTCACACCGACATAATATGTCCAAAAGTATGTGGACACCCCATAACATTTTGGAGATGGAGTGATTCTAGTTAAGAGTACTAAAAATGCCACAGTATACAAAGACAGTGGCAACATTTAGCTGTTCCAGCATGACTGTTCCCCTGTGCTGAAAGCTTTATACAGACATAGGGCTTGATTTACCAAAGGCAAATAGGCTGCTCTGTTTGCAAGGGAATTTTCACTTTGCTGGGGAATTTTCCCTTAGCTTAGTGAAAGAGGAGAAGCTCTGCTGACTTCCATTATCCAATAATTTGCAAGGAAAAATACTGTCGGGGTTATTCACAAAAGGGTGAAATTTTGGAGAAGGCAGGAGAAGTGAACAATCTAGAACAAAATCGCTGAACTGGAAAGTGAGACGAGTTGGAGAATTTTTCCATATCAGTTATGTTGTCCTAGATTGTTCACTTCTCCTGCCTTCTCCAAACTCTTCACCCTTTTGTGAATAACCCTGTGTTTTTCCTTGTTTTCTTTGCATGTGATTGGGTATGGTTTACAATGTGAATTTCTGCCATATTCACTAAGCTAAGGAAACATGTCCTTGCAAAGTGCACATTTCCTTGCAAAGTTAACAGCCTATTTGCCTTTAGTAAATCAATCCCATAGTTTCATGAGTTTGGTGCCCTACTCAAACCCTACTGAACACCTTTGGGATGAATTGGAACAAGGATTGCAACATCTTTTCTCATCCAACATCAGCTCCTGACCCCATATGTGTTCTTTTAGGTTTATAGGGCAAACATTTCTAAAGGCATACACCAACACCTTGTGGCAAGGCTTCTGATAAGTAGAGGCTGTTAATGCTGCAATGGTGGTGGGTTAGCAACTCTATATTATTGCCCATGGTTTTGAAATGGGATGTCCAAAAATTTCATATAGGTGTAATGGTCATGTGTCCACAAACTTTTGTCCATATAGTATATGTAAATAGCAGTTTTTTCAGATCATAGGTATCCCACAGTGCAATGCTAGACATATGGGTGATTTTGTATCAGGCCCAGACATTTTCTAACCTTTAGATAGTTGGCATTTTGGGAGGATCACTGGGGACAGTCTAGAGGAACAGTCCAATATGGTACCACCTGGTCTGTAAAGTCTTGCTAGTTTCCAGTATCACTATACAGCATTTGCTCAATGGGTTGAATGGGGCATTTAAAAGATACGGGGAGGCCCTAATTTAAGCTCATTTGTTTTAAAGTAAACTTACACTAAGGCAACCTTATCTTTCCAACTTAGTGAGACAAGATACTTTTGATTGCTAGAGCACATATATTTCCCGAATGTCCTGGTTACCCAAAAAGTTGCCCTTCACTGTTAACAGAGTATTACCTCATAGGACCTAAGCTTTCTCATTCTGCTCATAGCAAAATAAGTATTCCCCAGCACACCATCCAGCTTGCCAGTACTTAAAAAAACCTAAACTTATTTAACCCCTCTTAATTTACCCTGTCTGGAGATACCCCATCAGGAGAACCTGTTACTTTGTTGTGAATGGCCAAGGTCACTGATTTATTTTTAAACCAATTCTCTTTAACCTTCACAAAATTATCTTTATTAATACAGATGCTGTTTACTAACAGTATGGCATCCACCCGGAGTGGCTTTGGCAGGTCTACCTTCATATTTTTTATAGCTTAGCGAGTATTTTTAATTGTTCATTTCTCCCACTGAGCTCTGCAGCTTAATGACAAACCGGGATTGCCTGAGAGTTACGAGACGTGTCTTCGTATAATCTTCGGAAAATGGTGTAAATCCCGTGGAAGCAGCAGCAATCATGAATATTTTAGGTGCTAGTGAATTAAAACAAATGTTTTGCTGCAGTGTTCTGCCCTCTGGCCGCTCGTTCTGTTTACCAGAGCAAAAAGATTTTAATTGATGCTGGTTAGTTTGTGTCATACACCTCGGGGCTCCTTACCACTATGTTACATTTTTAGTAGGACATTAAGAAGTCTATTAATGCAAACTGTTTATGTGACCTGTATAAAGAAAAAAAGGGCTTAAAGCTCAAATATTCTTTCTTTTAGGACTACCTTTTGTGATTTTTTAGTCTGTTATGAAATATTAATATTATAGATGATTTGTAGCGTATGGTGTGCACATGATACCAATAGGCTAGCCCAAGGCACTAAAATGCCTCGAGTAAGACTTACTAAACTTAGAGACTTTAAGGCCCCTAAAATCCAAACACTGGAATCTTCCCATAACCCTTGGCATTACCTGGTTTATTACTTCTTTTTATTTTATTAAATATTTATTCACATTTTCTCATCACATAATTATACCAAAGTACCATAGAATACGACAGGTTCTCTTTTAACATATTTATGCAGATAGATACAGTAATACCACGGTTCACAAACGCTTCTGTTCGCGAACAATTCGGTTCGTGAACAAGAAGTTCGGCAAAATGTTGCTTCTGTTCGCGAACTCCAAAACAGGTGACAAACATCTTCCCCGCTCTGACACGTGGTCGTGTCTTCCTCTAGTCGAGATTGCGGTCGCAGACAGACCTGTGCACACTTGCTGTGAAGCTTTTTAGTGTGCTTTTTAGCACATACAGTACTGTAAACAGGGCCGGATTTACTCTCTCCACTACCCCAATGCCAGGTTCCTCAATGTGCCCCCCTGTATGCAGATTGCATACAAGTGATCATGGCGACATCGTTGAGATCACTTGCGGCGGCTTCCCCGCTGTACATTTAGCCCTGCTTGCCCAAAGCAGGGCTAAATGTACAAAACAACTACCCGCCTGGAGCCCGGAACTGCATGTCCCGGGTGTCGGGTGATAGGAATTCCATATCCCTGCTGCCCCTCTACCCCCTGCTGCCCCAAGGCCGGGCCTTTTGGGAAATCCGGCCCTGACTGTACAGTATTATTCAATCCAGCATGGCTCCAAAGAAAGTGCAGAGCATGCATGGTGGGAAAAAGAAAGTGCCGAGCGGTAATGAAGGTGACAAGAATGTGCAGAGTGGTAATGAAGGTGAAAAGAACGTGCAGAGCGGTAATGAAGGTAACCAGATATTTGTGTGGGTAAAATTGTTTTTACATATGGTTCAGAACGGATTAACCTTATTCACATTGAACCTTATGGGGAAATTTGATTCTCTTTGCAAGCAAAATTGGTTCGCGATCGTGTTCGTAGGGGTCAGAATGGATTAACCTTATTCACATTGAACCTTATGGGGAAATTTGATTCGGCTCGCGTCCAATTCGGTTTGAATCGTTGAACGAATTAAGTTTGTGAACCAAGGTACCACTGTACATATCATCATTTTTTTTCCTTTTTCACACCTTTCTTTATAACATCACCAACTATCTATCATCGTATCTGATTAATTATACAACCTTCTTTTATATTTCGGTACCTTAATCATTACTTTCTCATCTATTCATTGAAACTTTACTAATGGGGCTATAAAGGAAATGGAATTATTGGAAAGGGAAGAAAGAGAAATAAAAGGTTTATTACTTCTTAAAGCAACTCTTTAGTTAAAAAAGGAAAAGGTAAACTATGGCCTTGCATCAAAAAAATAGTAATTCAGCATCTGCATCTGCATTTTAAGTTTTCCCTTAGAAGTAGGGATGTTCAGATACCAAGTGCCGTACTCGGTGCAAGTACAACTACAGATACTTTTCCAGCTCCAAGACTAGACTAGAGAAAAAAACCAAAAGTTAGGAGGCATTTGCCATTTTTAAGGCGGACACGGGGCTCCTGGGATTTGTGCATCCCTGTTTTAATGTATGATTTGTTATATATATGTTTTAGGGGTGCACTGATGCCATTTTTCTAGACCAAGTACAAGTACTGATACTTGTCCAAGTACTCACAGATACAATTACTGAACATTTTTGTGTAGTGTCATGAGACTTATGATTTCAGGACAGTGGTAGAGCGCCATGGCCCAGTCACACCTGCAACCTCTGCAACTCTGGTAGTTCTCGTAAAAATGCTAAGTATCAGCACTAGTATCTGAACTGATATCTGAACATCCCTACTTAGAACTCTTGCAAAGTCTCACAAATACCTGCCATTCCACCTCATACAGCTTTCTGTGATGGGAATATAACGTTGCTGCAATGCTTCAAAGCAGCATTGTCCCCTATGTGGGCTATGCCTGCTTGCAGTACACTGGGATGTTTGAGGGGGCATGGCTATCAGCACTGTCACTGCTTATTCTCAAGCCTTTAGCTTGTTGTCCGAGGAAAACAGTTTAAGTAGATCTATGTCCTCTCATTTATAAAGAAAATGTGCTTCAGCACTTAAAAAGGAGAACTATGGGCTAACCTTATTTTTTTTTTCCATAGTTCTCTTTAGGGTCACTGGAGGACATACACTAACATCCTCCCATGACCCAAAACTCAGTATATAGCGGGCTGTTGCCCGCTATATGCTGAGAGCGCCGCAGCCAGGACAGAACCCAACAGCACTGTCGAGATCCACCCCGCTGGATGAATGACAGCGGGCTATGCCTATCTATAGCTATTCCTGTCCCCTTTCCCAGTCCGTCCCTCCAGTCAGTGCTGGAGGATTGGAGAGGGGGCGGGGGGAATCCCTGTGGGGAGCAGTGACTGACAGTCACGGCTCTCTGCAGGGAGATGATTAAGAAGTGAGTGAGTGGCGATATGTTTTTGCTCACTTCCCGATCAATAGAGCCAACATGGGACATTGAAACTAACTATGGGGATGAGTGTAATTCACTAGCCTCAAGTTGTCCTTTAAATGTAAGCTTATCTACACTTCACATTTTGCCTTAGAATCCATTCAAAGTCTCTCAAATGCCTGCCTGTGAAGACCACCTCATGCAGCTTCCTGTGATGGAAGACAACACTGTTGCAATGCTACAGAATTGAAAGCAGCATTGTCCCCTATGTAGACTGTGTCTCTTTGCACTGCAGTGGGATGAGAAGATGTCCGCTATGACCATTGTCACTAATGATTCGCAAGCACAAAGCTTTTCAATCAGCAGCTGGTCACACCTAGTCATGCCCGCTGTTATCTGGACTGGCAGAAATGACTGTGATGCAGAAACCCTCCACCTGTGAGCTGAAGTGTCTGGGAAGGGGAACATGTGAGACACAACTAAAGGAGGATTTGGCAGACTTAAAGGAGATCAAATATTTATTTTTGTTAAATTTATGAGGCTCTTGCATTATATAGTAACTGAATTTGAGACCTTTTTAGACTGGCTTGCAGGAATTAGTCAGATGGCTTGTACCTCGCTGTGCACTGCTGTTCCATTTGCCAACTCCTACGTCACTAGTATACAAAGTATTTTGGGTGTATATTACTGTAGAGAGAATGGCGTGCAGGGAATGTTAAAAGGAGTAAGAAGGTCCTTCATTCTTCTGAAACCCAACTCTCCTTTCTGTTCCTTAGTGGTCCTTAGTGGTCAGAGGAAAAACAACTTTGCATAGAAAGAAGCCCACATGACGCCCACCTACCGTCTAACTGTAGTAATAGTTCTTACTAAAATAATTATAGTACACAAGGGGTGGAATATCGGACATGAGGGGTGGAACCTCATTATCGGGTGCATGGGACCGCATGACATCTAAATAGGACCCTACTCACTGGACAATGGGATGTGCTGGGCAAGCTCTGGAGGATGGGGCTTAGCTTTGAACTTGATAGACTGAAGCCATAATCAATACTGAACAGAGAAGAGGACTTTCCCGCTTATAATAATACTACCTCTTATTATTTGCTCTGAATAATATTTCATTTTAAAAATTCACAAAGACTAAAAGGTTCAATTTAAAATGAACTATAAAATCCCCGCAATACTGACGATATCCCAATTAATGTCAGTTCTGATAAACTGCTGAAGCCTGTTCACATGTTGCTTATTATCAATACTAACAATATGTTCTGTGCGCCTTTTAAAAACATTTTTTTGCCTTTTAATCCTGGCAGACTGAGAAAATGTACACTTCATCTATAGATTTGAACTTTAGCCGAGCTGTAGCCTAAGCACGGATCACCTGGGATTAGCTGCTGGTCAATACGTTTATTTGAGTTAACCAGGGACCAGAAATGATTAGCTTTAGACGTGGCTTTGTTTGTAATTGCCACTGGGAAATCAATATGGCGACCAGTGAAGCCTGGCTCTGTAAAGCAAGGGAATCCGCTGTGTAATTAGAGCATGACAGCATGCTATAACATTGGACTTTTCCATCAGCTTTTGTTTTACTGCCGCTGTAAAGAAGTTATTGATCATCAAAGAGTTTTGTTATTCCAAGGAAGGTGTTTTCTCTTCACCTAGCTAACAGGCTATGCATTTAGAACTCTTTAAGGGTTATTTCTTTGAAGCAGGCCCTCCAACACAGTGACATGGGGGAGGAAGGGTGTCAGTGTTTTGATGGGTCTGTTTAAAGGGACTCTGTCACTGGAGAAAAAACTGTGGCAGGTAGACATTCAGGTGCCTATAGGCAGCCTCCCAACCCATCCGATCCTAGCTAAACTTCCTGAGAGTGCCAAAGCTTGCCTGTACCTTGTTGCCTCCTGCACAATCCAGTTGGCCAGTAAGGCTGCCTGTTCTGTCCCCGCTATACGTTGCCCTGTGGCCTCTGTATAGCTTTACATGCAGCTAAACTCTCCTATTCTGCAATAAGCCAGACTGAGTGAAATCTTGATGTTTTATTAATAAAACAGGGTGAGGTGAAACTGGTGATAAAGAACATAGAAACATACAGTCGGTATATAAAACATGTAAACATAGTATCAGCTCACAAATTCAGAGAAAATGCAGTCCATTCATACCAGCAATGCTGCCTAAAAGGAATTTGGGCTCTTTACTCCAGACACATGCTACGGGTGGCAGTGGATTCTTCTTTCCTCTTTCTAAAATGGAACTTGAACTCCCAAGATGCACTTGTTACCTTCCTATTGGGCAAAGGGTTGTTGGGAGTTTTACCAAAGAAAAAAAAAAAAAGTCTAAGCTGCTATAAACAGAGATGTTTTCTCATCAGCTTCAATCGATTTTGATATGGCAGGTATGTAAGCCTATAATTTCTATAGGCCTTCATAGCGACAGCCAATAGAAATGTGTGGGGGTGGGGCTTAGTGGCAAACTCCGACACTATCTGAAAGTATTGGAGTTTTGCTTGTCAGAATAGCCTGTGACGGAAAGGTTTGGAACGTAGCTGGTGCCTGCAATCCATACCTGGAACAGATTACTCCAGTGACTGAGTCTTCTTACATTCAGGCATAAAAGACACACTGCAATTTCAGTCTTGCAAAAAAATGCTGCTGTGGGTTCCCTCCATAGCTTTTTCTCATAACCTTGTATTGATGCATTGATCAAATGATATCTGCCAAAGTGGAAGATTAAAGTTGGCCGTACACCAGTAGAATCTCATTGGAAAAAAGTCAAATAAACCGGAACAGAATAAAATTCAGAAAGGACCCCTTATGATGGCTTCTGAGATGCGGGCAACTCACCATTAAAGGAGTTGTAAAGTCCCAGCACATCCTCTACTAATATGACATCAGCATTGTTATAGGAATACATAGTAGAGTTGTTTCTGATAATACAATTAAAGCTTACATGAAAAAAATCCCTTTTATGTAGTGAGTGCTGCCTTCCGTCTGCCCATCACTTTCACCAACTTCCTGGATTCCCAGTGTGCTTTGTGTATTTTTCCCTGCTGCTTCATGGGATGCAATCTCCATGTCCAAAGGCTGGATATCCCATTATGCATTGCTTCCAGCAAGCAATGATAATGTTACAATATGGGAAGTTAAAATGTTGAGTTGTAGTTTAGAGTAGGCTTAGAGTGGTGACACAAGGGCTGAGTGAAATGGTGTCACTGCATTGAGGAAGTCCATCTTATGGGTAATAAGTAAGTTTACAAACCTCTAGATGGATATGGTTATTAGGAGTGGGGTAGAATATGTTAATTCAATAGAAAAATACAGATTTATGTTCAGTTTTTGACCATAGATACCCTTTAAATTCCTAATCTTCATCCGTATTTAGCATATCTTAGGTTAGCTTGTCACACTTCTTTGCTGTTTGCAGAGTGACTCGATGAAGCTTTACATAATAGGACTGTTAGCATATGTGTGGTATTTACTTAAAGCATTTCAGCTGAATTACTCCCCTGCAGCAGCAAACGCAATTAAAAATAAATGCGGACAAGGGATTCCTTTCTCTAGGTCTCTTTTTTTTCCGGAGAGTTCTATACTGTGATCTTGAAGATTGTATTCAGTGAAGTGAGTGAATGTGTCACATTGTCTCTGGCATCCTCCCGACACACCAGGGGCCTGTCAGCCGCGGCGAATTGTGCCAGGAGATACCACAGGAGGCTGAAAACTGAAGCCATCGTTTCTGCTTCCCAAATCTTTTCAGTTTAATCTCAGACACGTTTGTCAAAGATAAATTACAGACTCTGATGTCAACTGAAAGGAGAGTAAAATACATTTCCCAGCGCCTTTTTAATGTTCACTTGACTGATTTTGCTTTGCTTTGCTTTACTTTGGCATTAGAATAGCGATGTGTCCTGATGGAAGAATATTATACCTCCCAGAAGTCACCATTTGGGCTGGGAGATCCAGAGTTTCAGCCAAGGGATCAGAGCTAGTGAAAAGGGTGCATAGCCATCTATTATACAAACAACTCTAATTGATGGCCATTCAAGACTATATGTAGTAAACATGCTCTACTCAAGGGGTAGACAACCTTGGCACTCTAGCTGTTGTGCAACTACAAGTCCCATAAAGCATTGTAAGACTCTTACAGCCACACACATGGCTCCCAGAGGCAGAGGGATGATGGGATTTGTACACAGTCCAAAAATCCAGTAAAAGTGATTTTTTTGTCCAGTAGCTCAGAAAAAGCAGTTTAATCTATAGTTATAAAACATTTTTTTTTTAAATTTATAAATTTATAGCACAGTTTAAAAATTACATCCATGTAAATAAAAACAACATTTAATGCATAATGTATGAGCCACCTCCTACTAAAAAACCATAACTCTCACTCCTCGGAGGGACGATCAGGTGACCATCCCATCAGATACCTGGATGGAACCCTTGGGTACCACACTCTATACACAGCCCAAAAATGCAGTAAAAGTGTTTGGTTTGTACTCCGTGTACTTGTTTGTTTGTACTTTGTTTGCTTGAACTGCTTCAATGCACCAACCCCAGTTTGTGGTATTTGTGTATATGCCGGGTTTGAGCTCTGTTCTAGTCGAGTTGGAGTATAATGCAATAAAATTATTATACAGTCAAATATAAAATAATATTACTGCTGCTTCTGCTAATATTGCTACTGCTTTTACTTTACTATGGATAAAAATTATAAATATGGACAGATTGGGCACCTAGAGGTTAATTCTACCTTTTGAATCGTGTTTCATGTTACACTCATATCAAAGGGGAACTATTGGGAGAGTATAATGTTCTCCTCCCAATAGTTTGAGTTGGTGTGTGACACTGCAGCTGTCAAATGTTGGCTCTATAAATTGAGAACTGAGCGATCACAAACCGCTGATCACTCAGTTCACAATCTTCTTGCAGAGAAAGGTGACTGGCAGTCACTGCTCCCTGCAAGGATTTCCCCCTCCCCTCTATCTTTTCTTCCAGTGCTCATTGGAGGGACAGACAGAGGAGGGGCGGGCACAGCTGGCTCTCACTCTATAGAGGCAGAGTTAGCTGTCAATCAGGCAGCAGGGTGGATCCTGATATTATTGTCAGGATCTTTCACCACTGCAACACAGCTCTGCACTCAGGGCCCGATTTCCCACAAGGCCAACCGAGGCCCGGCCTCGGGGCAGCAGGGATTAGAGGGGCAGGAGAGGTTGGAATTCCTATCTCCCTACGCCCGGGACATGAAGTTCTGGGTGCCGGGCCGGTAGTTGTTTTCTACATTTAGCCCTGCTTTGGGCAAGCAGGGCTAATTGTACAGCGGGGAAGCCGCTGCTTGTTTTGTACAAGTGATCTCGGCAGCATAACACAATGCGTCAAAAATGGATGTCAATGGGACGGAAGTAAAAAAAAAAGGAATACATAGAATTTTGTCTATGTTAATTAAAATAAAGATTGGCAAAAAAGAAAAAGAAAATATGAAAGAAAATATTAAAAAATGCAACGGAAATCAATGGAAGTTGAAAGTGCAAGTCAACGAACCTCCGTTGAGTTATGTTTTTGGTCCAAATTTTGGTGTTTCGTGAATGTGCGCTAAACTCAAGAAAAAATCTGCATTCATGGAACACGTGAAGAACGTGCAATGCGTTTGGGATGCCATCACTGGTTATTGGCACCCCAAACTTTGCCGGGCAAACACAAGGTTTTCCCGCATGTTCGTGCACGTGAAAACGTGCACAAACACAGGGGGAAAAATTCTGAATGTAGCAGAATTTGTTACATGAGCTACTTTTCTGTGTTTGTCATGTATGCATGAACTCATTGAAATCAATGAGTGATGCGCGGCAAATGCGGAAACCAAACACGCACGCGCACGAACGTGACGCATGCTGCTGCTATGCTCAGGTGTGAACTTAAGCCCTTACTCTCCTGGACAATCCATCAGGGACTGGGACTCCATCGCATAGCTTTGTAACGGACATACTGTAAGTGGGAATTTTGCTGAGAATATCTTACCAGAGTTCCCATGAGATCTAATAAGCTTGAACCTGATACTCAGCTCGGCCGTATCACTCGGCTGTAGAGTCTCAAATAATCTGTGAATTGGTGCTGACACTGTCCTTCCTTCTGGAGGGTGGATCCTTTTATTCCCCATGGTCCCTGTGTGTGTTGTAAAGTAGCCACCGCTCCAAACTGACTCTCGTGATGCACTACAATCTCATGTTTAGTTTACCAGCTTGTATTGAGATGTAGTCCATCACAGGAGCGAGCTTGGAGTGGTGGCTACTTTGCAACACACACAGGGACCATGGGGAACAAAAGTAGCCACCCTCCAGAAGGAAGGGCAGTGTCAGCACCAATTCAGAGATGATTTGAGGATCTACAGCCGAGTGATACACAAATAAAGTACAGTATTGTTCTTACTTAAGGTACTTGAATGCATTTTTAAGGTTTAACTCCTGAGTTTACTGTCACTTTAATTGTGCTTAAGCATTATGCTAAAAAATGTGCCTTTTGTCTTTGAAAATAGCAATGTCCTTCTGGGTATGTGACTGTGCCTAGACACTCCTGTTCTGGAACCTCACAGCTGTATATCTGCAGTGTGAGATCTAAGACACTGCTGCCTCTGACTGCTGGTCTCAGGAGATTTGGTGATGTCACTACTGTGCTTCTCACTGTTCTCTTTGCTGGAGGCTCTGACATGAGGAAGCAAAGCCCTGCCTCTACCAAGATGGCCACCTCCACACAGAGACACAATGCAGAACAAGGCATAGCAAGTCAGTAATAGGGAAAATATTATTATTATTATTTTACAGGATTTATGTAGCGCCAACAATGTGTGCAGTGCTTTACAATATAAGGAAGACATTACAATTACAATACAATTCAAGACAAGATGGTAATGAGGGCCGTTCAGTTGCATGGAGACCACAGGCAATTATGGTGACTACTCCTTTGTCTTTGTTTTGGGCATGGCTTCCACAGTTCAGTTCCTCTTTAAGAAGTGGAACTTTCATCATGCTCTCAGCAACATATTTTATTTATTGTAAGACTCTGAGAAAATTCCTTTATCTTTCCCCTGTTCAGAAAATCAGCCACCTTGCTTGCTGTATGACTAAGAATGTTGCAGGTTATTGAATCAACAGTCTTACTGCGCTTATCTGTTTTGTGGTAGCTGAATCACACAATCTGCCGATCGGGCATTCACAGAAATTTTAAATCGCCTGGTTATTGCGATCAGTCATTTTATCGACCTTGCTAAATTGAAAAAAAAAGAAAAAATCTTGTGTAATTACACAGCATTTACGATGTGATCTGTCTTATTGGTTTGTCTGGGGAATAAACTGTGTTGATTTCTAAATTCCCAGCTTGTGCCTTACAGTCTAATATCTTTACAGCAGTAATCAATGTGAACGTGGCAGTAGAAAGGAACCTTTGTTGTGACTCACAAAACTCCAGCGGCTCTCATGGTGGCAGTACGCAGTTTGTTCTTGCAGTATTATTCACTCTGCGGGTTGGTAACTACCAGTGAAACATTACAGTTGAGCAGTGGTATCCCATGCAGGAACATCTATGACTGTCCTTATGGTGGTCATATACTGTACGTAGGCAGTTATCTAGAAGTTCCAACCAGGTTTCATCTGTTCAATCTCCACACTCTGTGATTCTTCCGCAAGCCCCTACGTCTCTATAGAACGTAGTAGTGATGGGGGGGGTTAATCAAACAACGGAGTGCTGTGGGGGACCAGACATCCCACATCCCCAACAGTCGAGTAGTGCAATCACATGCAGGAACATCTGATTACCCTTATGGTGGCCATTTACAAAGGTAGGTATCTAGAAGTTCCAACCAGGTTTCATTTGTTCAATCTCTACATCCTATGGTTCCTTCAGCAAGCCTGTATGTTTCTATTG